>NC_064762.1:20144228-20446415 GCF_011397635.1 Epinephelus fuscoguttatus
AATGCATCAAAACACTGTTTTCTAGTTGGAGTCGCGCCTCGTTTGACAATGACAGCAATATAGTCCACGATGAGCAGCGCTAAAATCAACCTGCGTAGTTGTCCCTCAATTGTGACATTAGAAAGTGTCACATTTATTTTGCAAGTGTACTGTTTGTTTACTTCCTGCTTGGAGATTCTGACCAATCAAGAGCAGCTTTTTTGCGCAAGGTCCGCTTGTAAATGCTTGAACCAAAATTAGTCCCTGATGCGGACCAAGGCAAGCGAACTCTAGGTCTGATAGCACCCTAACTCTGCGTAAAAAAATAAATAATACGTACGTATTTATAGTTTATGTTTCCAAGATGTCGAACTATTCCTTTAAGATATATATGTATATGTATTGCAGTCATGGATTGTGTGCTGACGATAACCCACTTAAATGTATAATGCTGCTTCCTCTCAGAGCACAATGGGAGCACAATACAGTGTTTAAATGGTTTGAGTCAGCTGCTCTGGAATGGCGATCCATTATAAAAGGGGAAGTTTTCTAACACTCAGTGACAACATCAATGACATCACCAGGTGCCACTGTGTCTGTCTGCACGTCTCAGTCTGTGTCTGACTCTCGTACACACACACTCACGCACAGACACACACCCTCTATTTTAGGACCAGTCAGACAGCACTGTCCTCCACCTGTCTCCAGTGTTACCTGCCCCAGTCATTATCAGGGTCCCAGATCCCCACTGTAAGTGCACATGTCAACAGTGAAATTACAGGGCATGCACACACACATATTTGTTTTGCTTTTAAAAGGGTAATATCCGTCTGCACGCAAGCGATACGTTCATTTTCCCTCCTCCTGTTCTTTTATTTTTATTTTTTTGGGACAAACCCAGAAAACAAAGCAGGTGTGGTTCAAAGACACAACGGAGAAAAGGACATGAAGAGAGGAGATGTGTAGAGATGATAGACGCACATAGGTGGTGTGTGTTTGTGTAATGACAAGGGGTGAGAGAGACTCATGTTTTCAGTCCTGTTTCTCCGGTCAGTGCGGACTTCACCTCACCTGATTACAAACCAGTGTCATTACATCTTAGCTTTGTTCTCCCACTTAGCTCACTCTAGTCGAGCTAATTAAGACAAGAAAGTCTCTTCAGATGTCTGAGGGGAGAGTCTGCGTCTACAAACGTGACTGTCAGACGCTGGTGTAGTGGGAAATTGTGGCCTGACAAGTTTGACGAGGAGGGAAACACAGTGCCGCATCTCAGATACGCATCTCTTTGACTTTAAGATATTTCCAGACAGTGACTTCCGCTTTTATTCTATCTGAAATCACCATCAGTGCCATCAGTGTAATTATGCCACGGTGCACGCACAGGCAGTCAAAGACGCTCCACACCTGAAAGTTGTGTTTTCGTAAAACTGCCCTTTTATCCTCAGCTCTTTCACCAAGCTGGCTTTGGGTAACCTGAGTGCTCTCTTTCCCTTTTCAACATGATCAGTATAAACAATGACAAACTTCCCCTCTCCTCGGGGGTGATTGACTCGCTCTTATTGACGCTCTTATCATGTGTTTTTTCTGCTGAAAGAACTCATGACTGTACGTCTGAATAGATACTGACAGGACCTCATTAGACGTGGCACCGCTGTCATCCTGAAACAGAAAGAAATGAAGTCACCACTGGATAACACTGGGCTTGTTTGCACAGTTCAGATAAAAATTAGTGGTTGTTCTTTCATCAGTGATCAACACATGATATTAGCCTTTAACCCGCGCATCAATGAAACTGGCACAGCCTGAAGCGTGAACCGACTTTACCTCAGTGAGCAAACGTGCTGTATATGCACGATGACAAACGCATTTAGCATTTCCTATAATTTGTGCACCAATCACATCCGTCTTCCGTGCGCGCTGTAATTTCCCTGACTGGATCCTCAATAACATCCTGTTGTCTGAGGACATCTGAGGGGCCAGGTTGGACTGACCCTGCACCACATCACACGCAGGACAGGACAGAGCAGAGACTGTTATCCCGGCCTCGGCTAATGACAGCCGAATGAGAGAAAGAGGCAGGAAGCTGTCCTCTGTGATCTCTGTATTTAAAAGCAGCCTTATTATTGCTTGTGTATTGTTTTGTCGCGTTGGGATCCCTTTGGACTACTGTTATTAAGGTGAAGGACTGTGACTTGACTGTGACTGTAGATTTTAGCTGGTGAGGTAACATGAAAGGAACACGGACATCCCTTATTGCTGATGATGGAGTTTGTGATGAAAGATAAAAGTGATATAACCCACTGTATATTGTTATATCAGATTCACATTTTATGCATCTCAGTCTCCCTGTTGAATATTCCTGTCCACAGATAAAACCTTCAGTCAACAAAAAGGTATCAAAAGGTGAAACAAATTCTCTGTGCTGGTCTGCCAATGAAAACCCTGAACAGAAGTAGAGCTTGTTATACTTACATCAATATTATTTATAGAGCCCAAGATTTTGAACAAATGTGTCTCTTTACAATCTCTACAACATACATCTATCCTCAGACCATTCTCGTTCCCAGGGCGTCGAATACTGCTGCTTCGTCTCACCCCTCAGCATGTGATATCAGCCTTTAGCATCTTTATGAGACACACTGAGTTTTCAGTTTCATCTCCAGTGTAAGCCCATTCGAGACAATATTTAAAACTGAGAGCCACTGACGTTGTATAAAGAGCAAGAAAGTCCATGTTTGGTGGGTGGAAGGGAGGAGAGAAGGATGGGTCAAACTAAATCGGACTTTCATCCAGGAGACTATAGTTTGTGTCCAGTGTGAAGTTGAAAGTCAGTGTTGTTGGTGGAGATTCTCTGACATCTAGGTCATGGTAATCATAAGTGCTATATCGTAGGCAGCTGGACTTGCTTGAGTTTCTTGAAGACGTTTCACCTCTCATCTAAAGAACTGAAGAGCCTCTTAAATAAAGGGTGAAACGTCTTCAAGAAACTCATGCAAGTCCAGCTGCCTACGATATAGCACTTATAAAGTCAATGTTGATTTAAGGTAATCTTAAAATGTAACATAAATGTAATACAATTTTCATGCAGTTGTCACACACTAATGTAACTCGTGAAATATTTACATCATGGTACACTGTAAACGTACTCACTTTAAACTAAAACATGATCTGTTTTTTTTTTTTTTTAAACTAATCAGGTAGTTTTGTTTCCTGAACCTGTACTATAACATTAATCACGTGTTACAATGTGTTTGTGCAACACATTCTCACTCCAAACTCATCACATATCAACATTTGTTCATGGACTTTCCACGTCCACATACGGCGTGCTAGGTACCCTGGGTGCGTTGGTTGTTGACGTTCTGGGACACCGTGTCAAGTTCTCCCTGTTACATGCATTGTCATCTTTCAAAATACTCATCTGTTTTCTCAGGAAATTGAATGTTTACATATAGTCTCTCTATGCCGAATTGCCATTTTTTCCCCCTTCAACATCAAATGCACACCATTGGGTTTAAGCAACAAAGCACGTAGTTGCGTTTAGGAAAAAAGAACAGGGTTTGGGTTTATAATCTTACGGGACACAAACACTGCTTTCATGGGTAAAAGTCTGTGTTTATTGGACACATCTACCACTAGTCTGGTTTAAATACACAGCTAAGTGCTAACATCAAGATGTTAACATGCTGATGTTTAGTATGTATAATCTTCACCATATCTAAGTTAAGTATGTTAGCAGGCTAACGTGCTAATAAGCACTACCAGGTATTTGGTCTTTAACCAAATCATTGGACGAATTAAAATTTTGACATGATAGTGCTAGATGAAAGGAATCACCAAAGTTTTTCATATTTTTCCTAAGGAAAAGAATATTTGTACCAAATTTCATGGCAGTTAGTTGTGGAGATATTTCAGTCTAGACCAGGGGTAGGCAACCTGTGGCTCCCTGTGGCTTTGACCACATTTTTTACAACATTTTTAACATGTTTTAACATGTCAACAACTAAAACGTGCGTAATACATCCACTGCCTAGCACCTTGTCCTTGAAGTATTGACGAATCTTGATAGCAGTGGCTAGTCTTGAGTCTTCCTAGCTGGTTAGCTATGGATGCCAAATCCAAAAAAGTAAAAGTCTTGGAATGAAATAGAGAATTTAGTAGTGCATGTTTGCTTTCACTGCCAACTCTCCAAAGTTAAAGTACCAAAAAATCATAGATAGTGCCCTGCACAGTAGCCACCTTGTGGGAAAACAGAAATCAGTGCTCATTTGGACTACTAGCATAGGCTAATTTAGACTTAATAGGCTATTTTACCTTCAAAATAAAGTTGAAATATGTTTTGCGGCTACACACAGATGTTTTTTTTTTATGTATTTTTGGTCAAAAATGGCTCTTTTGATCGTAAAGTTTGCTGACTCCTGGTCTAGAACAAAATGGTGGACCAAGTGACCAACACAGTTATCTGCAAGTACACGGCTAAACAACAATAACGTGCAAAAAGTAGTGTAAAATATGAAAACATAGAATGACATTATTAAGTAGTTACGTGTAACACGAAGTAAATATTGAGTGTAATAAGCTAGATTGTTTTTGAAGTGCATTCATTAGTTGCATTTTACATTTGGAGTAGACTCTTTCAGATTTAATAACAAAGACAGAAATAATCACAAGTTAAGGTGCTGCTTGCCGCCATGATGTATTGTTGACGTGTGAGTCGGAACAGTGAAACCGCCCGTTACAGTGTGAAGAGGCGTACTGTACGTGTTGCAAAAGTCTGATCGATATCAGCAGAAGCTGGAAACATATCAGTGTTTATCCTCCAGATATGATCTTAGATGGTGAACGTGCATAGGCGAACAAGAAAGGATTTCTTTGTGCATGTAAAAGAGGCTATTGCTTTATTCACAGAGCATATCAGCTCATCTCGGTACACTAAACTGGTTTATCCAATCTTATGATGTCAGTATTGTAATGCTGCTACTCATCTCTATTGTTTTCTGCTTTTCGCACTGCATGGCTAGAGCTGCTCAGAGTGAGGCCGTAGAGATTTATGAATAAGTTAACCTCGTGTTAACCCTGCGCAGTGAAACACAACAGGTGGTCATCCTCCTTTGTCCGCCGCAGCAGAGACAGGTGCTTCCGACCATGGTGGACAGATCACTGTTGACTCTGGACAATGGAGGAAAAACAGAGGAACAAGAAGGTCTAATTCATGCATGGCCACTTCCTGCCCAGCCCACCTCTATGTCAAACACACACATGCATAAACCCACCCACTCACTCTATGAGTATAAAAAGTCCATATTTCAATGCAAACACAAACACACTCATACAAACTGTCGGTGTTTTTCTTTCCCCGGTTTGTTCGGGGGAAACAGAGGCGTCAGAGGACAATAGTTCTGTGACCCATATCTGAGGCTGACATAGGCAAACAGGAAGAGATCCCCGTTGCATAGAGGGGTATTCCTGACTCCAGGTTAAGGAAGGGAAGAAGAATGGTGCCGGGGGTGGGGGAGGGGAAGCAGAGACCATCCTTTGACCTCAAACATCCACCTACAAGTTTTCCAATAGCTATCAGAAGTTTATCAGAGGAGGCCAAAAGACCAACTATGCTTCCTTTGCAGAGAAAAACAAAACACAGGTGTCTTGTTTTTCTTCCGCCTACATGCAGCTCCTCTCTTTATTCACTTTCACTATGCCTTCAGCCATGAGATGATAGTTAAAACCCTTCTTGTCTGCGTCTGAAATCTCTTTCAGCGGTGACAGCTCTGATGCTTTGAGCCAAGTCTGAAAGTAACAACTCTTTGGAATCTCCTGAAGACATCTGACCGTATGATCAGCAGTGGTATCCAAACAATGCGTTTCCTTTCTCGACCGTGTAATTAAACCTGTCTCAAGGCTCTTATCTGCATAGCTGTAGAGTGACTTTGTCACAATGTGGCGTCACAGAGGATTGACAGCACAGTCAACAACATGGCCTCTCTGCCTAACTGTTCAATAATATAGACGTCAACTGAGAACACACACGTTTGCATTTATCACAAAATAAACCAAACAAAACCAAAGATTCCTGACTTCCTTTTTTGATAAAACATACAATTAATCACACGCTTAAGTGAATCCACTCATTTCCTCAAGTTACGTGCCAGGTCAATGTGCCTTATCTCGTGCTATCATTCATTGCGCAAGAGTAGGTGCCGGTGATAATGACGGTCAGATCAGCTTTGATTGATTAAGTAAGGAGAGGAAGGAAGGGAAGGGAGGGGAGGATGATGAGCAGAAAGAAAGAGGAGTGAAGGGCTGACCTCTCCTCCTCCTCTGTCATGTAGATAAGAGTGATGATGGAGACTCTCAGTGGACTCAGATAACCTTTAGCTGAAGATGCAGCATCACTATTTACTACTTCACTGTTTTCTTTGCATGACTCGATTACTGGGGAAAATATGGGCCTTAGTCATACCGAAAGTGCTTTATTTAGTAGATTCGTCATTGATTTCTTTCCATTTCTATAAGTAGAATATTGCGTACATTAAAACTTGAGTGTTCACAGTGAAGTTTCACAACAACAACAGTGAGGTGGGATGCAGCTGAGCTTTGGACTGTATCTTGAAGGTTATTTTCTGATCTGAAAGTGTCATTCTAAACTTTAGTTACTTAAACCAGTGCTATTTAAAATCAGATAATTAATGAATTTATTAGATATCGTCTCCAAAGTATTGGCTAAGAATGTCTCCGGAACAAATTATTACAGGTCATCCATCGTCTGTTTGAGGGCTGGTATTTGATCATGTTGGCTCATGCTTAAAATGCACAAGACTGAATCTCTGAACCTTCCTTTCAAATTCAAACATGTATGTAAGCTTTTCCTAAATTAACCTTAAAAATGAGGCCACTAGGATTAATGGAAATACTATCAAAATCGTAATATGGCAAAGTGCAATATCCATATTTCAAAAGCAAGGTATTGTGGTGTTAGGCCAAGATGCCCCGGCCTAAAAATTGTATTCCAGAAGTAAGGGAACATACTTGTTTGGTTCAGACCCCAGCAAAAATTACGTCATTATCAGATTTATGTATTTTTCATTAAAAATCAAATGCAAAATTACCATTTCCACTAAATTTAGAGGGGGCTGTAGCTCAGTCAATAGGGACCTGAGGTGAAAACCAGAAGGTCACTGGCTTAAGTCCCCATTGAGGCCAAATATGGGCGTGGTCTGGTAGCTGGAGAGGTGCAGGTTCACCACCTGGGCACTGCTGAGGTGTCATTGAGCAAGTCACAGAACCCCCAACCACTCAAGGCACCCGTCCATGGGCTTCCCCCCCATCTGGCATCTTTTCGGGCCTGTGTGTACATCCTTCTGAGACCCGAACTCTTATTTGGTTCGCATTTTTAATTTCTCCTAGCTATCTGGGATTAATCGGACCTGTTAAGTATAAAAAACTTATCATTGTCAACAATAGTCCCTACATCCTCAAACGTGACGATAACAAAGTCTCAGTGTCCTCAGACGAGCTGATGATAAAATGTCCTCAATCTAGTACTAACTAATTAACAGTGTCTAACCCTGTTACCGTTGTTAAAATTGGTCAAATCTGTTGCTGTATCAAACTGCAAATGTAATAATCATCATCAGTCATAAACAAGTTTCAACCATTAAATGTGATCAGGTTTTGAGCCTTGTCCACGTTTGTGTCGGCTGCAGACTAACTTTGCAGAGATGGCTGCCATCTTGTTTCTACATGGATTGGTGTATTGTGCTCTTACTGCCACTAGATGGCACAAAAAAAGTGTCCACGAACAAGGACAACAGGCCTAATGCTGCGTTCCAGGCAAGTTTCTGAGCCTGTAAGTCACCACTTCAAGTCACGACTCATGACTTCATAGCGTTCCAGGCAATTCACGCCAAACCAACAAGTCGGACCATGCGGGGTTTATGTTTGTTTACAATTACTTCTATCGCCAAAGGTGCCTGTTCCTTGCTCATTTGAGCAAAAGGTATTTCTTGTCAGCGAGTACATAATCATTTGTGTATCATTTTGATGACAACGTGCAAATTTACTTTACATTTCCCTAAAGTTATTTTTTGTCTATTTCTATTTCTCATCGTGTATCACCGGCATCAGCACTGCATCCATGGGTGCTGCTATTGTTGTTTAGAGGGCTGTGTGATGTCAGAGAACGTAACTGGGAGTACATCGATGTGGTACGAGTTCGCGGGTGGTAAGTTACAGGTTTGACTGCCATTCCAGCGCACTTTCATGTGTAGAAGGTTGTAAAAACACGGGTTACGGGTTGCCTGGAATGCGCCATAAGTTAAGTAGAATGTAGTTTTAGGTCCGGTAAACTCAAAATGTAATATCCTCATATGAGGACGTAGGGTCTCAGGAGGATATGACAACAGAGTGAAAAAAAGGAATTTCCTCTGAGGGATTAATGAAATATATCTTCTTCCTCTAAAATCACGACTAATATTCCAGTCGCAACATCTGTCAAAGTTATTACAATAGAATTTTTAGCCCTACTTTGATATTTGCTGCAGTTTTACGAAAGTGCATTTGCATAGCTCTGCCTCCAGTTTTGCTTGAGAGAACTGAAGCACCATACAGGTATCATGCACACAAGATGACGTAAACTTGTTACAACAAGCCTGCATGTATGTTAACAAGAGAATGGTAAATTAGTTTAATATTGTTAACAGTGCACCACTTAGTTTAAAAGCTCACTATCCAGTGCTCATTGCCTGTCATTATTCAGACAACCTGTTCTCATGTCTTGCCAATAGAGGGCGCTCTTACATCTGGGCTGCTCCCCCCAGTAGCCACCGGTGTTGTCTTTAAAGTGCTCGTTGGCTGTGTGTAAGCAGGGCATTTTCTCTGCTAAAAGCTTCGGCGCCTTAAGTTGATGTTTTACAGGATCCACAGGGTCATTTCAAAACCACTATTTCAGTCTGTGAGGCAGCTTGTTTTCTTTCGCAGTTCCCGAAAACTGACCTCCAGAATGGCTTTCCAATACCCGCAGGCGTACCGTGACGATGCAGTTGTAAGTAAATGCTGCTAGCTAACTTAGCCTAGCGTGCTAATAAGCCGGGGTGCTTAATCATCACGCTTTTTCATTCATTAAAGTGAGCGCCTGCTTTGTTAGCATGCTAAGTTAGCCTAGCGTGCTCTGTCAACCCAGCTTGACTTTGTTGACAAATGCATGGGCAGTGGTTCCCAGTTAGCCTTAACTCACTGCAGTTCATATATAAAGCTAATTAGCACATTTGTTATGTGGCTAACGTTGCTAACCAACCTGGCGGTGCTAGCTTGGTAGCACAAGTCTGTCTTTTTTTGCCACACCTAGCTAGCTAGTTGAGCTCTTAGCAGCTGTCAATAACGTTATTGTTGCACCTGTCACAGATAGATGACTATCATGGCACCAAAGTACCAGATCCCTACAGTTGGCTGGAGGACCCGGACAGTGAGAAGACACAGGTAATCCTTATTTCTGTTTATCTTTACATTTAGCTATAATGTGAGTGTGTTACAGACTGAGGACACACATGATTTGGTGTCAAAGTGTTACTCTTACTGTACTAATATTTTGTTTATCTCGTGTTTTATAAGTGCTCACTGACACAAGTCACTTTTGTTATTATAATCAAATATTGGTGCTGGCTGTGTAATGTATTCACTTACAAATGCACTTATAACCACCAGCCTTAAAGGAACAGTGTGTAAGATTTAGTTGCATCAAGCGTAAAGATTGCAGATTGCAACCAGTGTAACTTCTCACAATCAGAAGTCCTTCAGCGTTCATTGTTCAGGAGTAGGGGTGTAACGGTACAGAAAAATCTCGGTTCGGTACGTACCTCGGTATACAAGTCACGGTTCGGTTTTTTTCGGTACAGTAATGAAAAAAATAGACAACTATTAAATATCTTTTACTTATTGGTAACCTTATTAAAACATACCACCACAGCAGTTAACTCTTTTCACACAATTTTTGAATGAAACAAATATATATAAAATCCTGCTTTTTCACATTGTTTGAATGAAAATAGAAATATAAAAGTGAAAAATAAAATCCTGCTGTTTTTTTTAACACATTTTTTGAATGAAAAATATAAATATACATTTCTGCTTTAACAGTTTTACTCAATTAAAATAAAAAGTATAGTGCAGCTGGTCAGCTATGAAGCCTGCTCAGGTTCAGTTTTACTAGGAACTTACTTAGCTTTCCCACTTTGTTAAAGTGCAGTAAACAAAACATGCTTATATCTAAAGTGCAGCTTAAACAATTTTACTCAACTCCAGTGGCATTGGTTATTTCTTTAGCGCGATGGTCAGGGAAACGCTCTTTCTTTTTAAACGACGATATCGTAGTTTGCACCAGATTGCTTTTTCTAGTTGTGCCGGTTAACGTTCAAACTCGGGTGGTGTCACTTTAGATGCGTTAGCAGGTTAGATGCAGTATGCCGACCGCTGGTCTGCAGTGTCGGCACACTGCTTTTGTCTTGTCCACTTGTTTATTTCCATCCTCGTATTTTACCCTGAAACCAAAGTGTTCCAAACGGAGGACTTAAGGTTTGCGGGTGGGTCTTCTGGTTCATCAGGCTCACTTGCCATGTTGTCAAAATGTGAGAATGCGCTGCACAAAGTGAAAGCGGAGATTTACGGTCGGATTCTGTCCATCACTGAATTATGTCCGTCGGGGAACTAGATATTTTAAATGGTTCGGCTCGCAAAAACGGAATTAAAATAAAACAAAATAAAATAAAATAAAATAATATCCTGCGCCCAATAATTCGGTACAGGGTCGTGCCGAACCGAAAGTCGCGTACCGAACAGTTCGACACAAATACATCTACCGTTACGGCCCTATTCAGGAGGTTTTTACTGGGAGCAGAGTTATCCTCCAAAACAAATGAACCAGAGGACTGCACTATGAAACAAGTTCAAATTGACTGACCCTAACATTGGCGGTCTGGATAACCGGTACTACAAAGCTGGTTATCAACTAGTTCAGTCAACTCTGGGTTTTCCTCTCCAGCCATTTCATGTGAAAGAGGCAGGGGTGCCAACTAAATCATCAGAACCATGAATGAAGTAGGCTGCTTCATATGATATGAGATGAAACAGTACTGAAAGTGTCTGCAATTGCGAGACTGTAACATGTCAGTGACCCGTTATGCAAATGATACTCTGTAATCTTGTAACTGAAGATGCAGAAATATTGAAAACACTATCCAAAAATTCAGTCAGCCAAGACCTAAATTAGGTTTAGGTATCACTCAACTATGTGACATCATTACAGAATATTTTTTGCCATTTAGTTGGAAGATGACAACACTACTCTGAATATGTCACATAAAACACTTTAAAGGGATGCCAGACTGTTTCTGCTGCTGCAGTAAAGAGTGGAAAAGTAGCCTCGTTAATGACTGATGAGTCTGTCTGACCGAGATGTTTTATATATAATGGGAGCCAGTTAACAGTGTGTGGATTAGTTTTCTAATAAAATATTAGCTTTTTTATGCTAGTTTTCATCACACAGGTGTCTCATGTTATTTTGAGCCGCAGTGATGGAATCGGGGTGTAAAATAGCAACACTGTCACTGCGGACTGAAATGAATTTTGCAGAAGTTATACAGCCAGAATCATGTGTTTAGTGTTGTAGATGATCTCTCTGTGAGAAGCCCTGTTTTAAAACCAGCCGAAATAGAGCTCTGAAACAATGAAATGATTCTACTGACCTGTAACAATATATAGGTTACTGTTTTTAAACTGAGACTCCGGACTTTCACTCAGGTCGGCATACTTTTTTCTTAAGTGATCTGATTGATCCGAGGTCAGGGTGTTGACAGGCTGTGATCCAACACTCTTTTTTTTGGGGGGGGGGGGGGGGGGGGCAGCCTTTAATTTTTATGACAGTCAAGTGTGAAAGGGGGAGAGAGAGAGGGAATGACATGCAGCAAAGCACCACAGGCTGGAGTCGAACCCAGGCCGCCGCGGCAACAGCCTCGTACATGGGGTGCCTGCTCTACCACTAAGCAACCGACGCCCCGTGTGATCCAGTACTCTTAAATCAACCTGCTCTGGAGCATGTTAGCTGTTCAGCATAAATTATCACAGTGATTTATCCCAGTAAAAAGAGAACCGGCTTTGTAGTACTGAAAACCCAGAGTTAACCCAGAAGTTACCTCGTTAACATCAAATCCTGCTTTATAATACAGGCCTCAGGTGATTAAAACCAGTCAAAACACTGACTGAAGGGTATTTGTATTTAAAAAAAAAAAAAAATCATTGTTTCTCCAGTGCTGTTTTCTGTTGGAGACGAGCCGCCAGCCCAGCACCTGCTAATGTGTGCTCACCTTTACTCTCTGATAACTTAAGATCCAGACGTTTCTGAGGTTTTTAGTGAGACCTGAATTATCTGCAGAGGTCTCTTCCTTTCCAAAACAAACAGATACAATGATTTAAACCAGTAAAACACTAAATAAAGTAGTTTTGTTTTATATTTAGAGGCAAAATCCTGAGTAGTCACATCTAAAGCCAGTGTGGTTTGTCTTTTCTGAGCATCCACTAGATACATTGTTAAATCGCAGTGTATTTTATCGCAATATTATTGTATCATCACTTAAGTATTGTAATAATGTTGTATTGTGGATCCTCTGAAGATTCCCACCCCTTATTGAAACTTGGCGGTGCAATGTGACAATCTGCATAGACAAGGACTTACTCCTTATGTAAACATAATCGGCTCAATTTAAGGTAAAGGAAATGCAACAGTTATTAGTTTCGGGTGATTATACACTAAAGAAAAAATACTTATTATATCATATTCCATTTCTGCCAATATAACCTCCTAAATGTTACACATTGTACCCATAAGTGTTGTCGATATGACTAGGGGCCTGTCCCGACATGCCCGTTTACTGACTGATCTAGATAACTTTGCTGACTAAAACCTGGATCCCCCTGTAGTCTGAAACGTAATGTAAAAACACCTGCTTTTACTCAACTAAGGTATTCGGATAAATCAGTACATCGGCTTCTTGGAACTGACCACAGAGATTACAATACGTGGATGAGTAAAACCTGTCTGTGTTGTGTCATCTTCCACCAGGCCTTTGTCACGGCTCAGAACCAGCTGACATTGCCATTTTTAGAGCGCTGCGAGGTGCGAGACCTGTTCAAGGAGCGCATGACCGAGCTGTATGACTACCCCAAGTATAGCTGTCCCTTTAAGAGGGGGAACAGGTATGACACAGTCATGTTACGGCACTTCTGCGACACATCTGTGAAAATATTTATTTAACTTCACACTGTCTCACCTGGTTTTCAGGTACTTTCACTTCTACAACACAGGCCTCCAAAACCAGAGTGTGATGTACGTGCAGGAGAGTCTGGACGCTGAGCCCACAGTCTTCTTGGATCCTAACACATTTTCTGATGATGGCACTGTTGCCCTGCGAGGTACCAACAGAGACTGATGTGAAAACAAACTAGCAGTGTGTTTTATTACTTCTTTTATTATTTTAGCACCATTCTTTAATGCTTTTTGGACATCTTTTGCATTTCTGCTCCTCTGCCTTGACATAATAGATTCTTGATATGGTAATAACAGCTGACTTTCGATCCTCTGTTGTCTTCATATCCAGAAATAGCCTTCTATTTATAGCATCCACATCAACGGCTAAATAAAGAATGTTAAATGACTCTTTGTTAACGTTCTGTTTCTGCTCCTCTGATTGCTTCAAGGCTATGCATTCTCTGAGGACGGGGAGTACCTGGCATACGGCACCAGTGCCAGCGGTTCGGACTGGGTGGAGATCCGCTTCCTGCAGGTTGAAGGCGCCAAGCCTCTGGAGGACCGCCTGGAGCGAGTCAAGTTTAGCTGCATGTCCTGGACCCATGATGGGAAGGGGCTTTTCTACAACTCCTACCCCGAGCAGGAGGGCAAGAGCGACGGTGAGGGCAAGACGGTGTTAGGTTGCATGTTCAAATCCTACCACAACTGTCCCTTAGCATGAAAACAAAATATATTAGCTGGTTGGTTTGTTGCTTCCTCTGCTCCCACATCTCTGATGCATCAGTGTTGTTTCTGCAGTCCACACCCACCCACTTCACGTCCTTACTTCTCTCATCAGACAAGTTGTATTTTGCTGCCACTAGGGGGCGATGCTGAACGTAAAATGATTTGTCTCCTAGGCACTGAGACCTCCACTAACCTGCACCAGAAGCTCTACTTCCACGTTCTGGGGACTCCGCAGTCTGAGGACGTGCTGTGCGCCGAATTTCCTGACCACCCCAAATGGATGGGAGGAGCTGAGGTATGCCAGACAGGTTTTTTCCCCCTGCTCCAAAACATAAACCAAAATGACTTCAGTAGAGTGCACGTGATTTGATATTCAGAGAGGGTTTAGTGATTGCATATATATTGCAGGTGTCAGACGATGGGCGCTACGTGCTGCTGTCTATCAGGGAAGGTTGTGATCCGGTCAACAGACTGTGGTATTGTGACCTTCAGACCACTCCTCAGGGTATCACAGGTACGTTACCCCCTGATGCTTGGTCATTGTTCTGTTAGCTCATTGGTTGTTTTAACTGTGTAGAGAAAAGGCTCTATGAATATAACTTGTGTTCAGGTCTTCACTCTGTCCTCATCCTGTGGGATTTTCCTAAAGGTTATATGTTGAATAATAATCTAACCTTTGAAAATAACAATTTCTTTTAGATTTCCTCATAGAAATGAAAAAGCTGAGATTTAGCCAACTGTAAAGTTTTCTTCAACCCCTTAAAATCAATAAGGCCTTTCAATTCCCTGTGGCACTTCAGCGAACTCTAGTGGCTGTCGGGACCCTCAGCTTGGGAACCAGTGCATTATAGGACTAAAATACTCCTTATGTTTAGGACTTTTGCCATGGGTGAAGCTAATCGACAACTTCGACGCCGAGTACGAGTACGTGACCAACGAGGGCACGTTGTTCACGTTCAAGACCAACCTGGACGCCCCGCGCTACCGCCTCATCAACATCGACTTTGCCTCACCAGCTCAGAGCAGCTGGAAAGAGCTCATCCCTCAACATGACAAGGACGTTATTGGTGAGCAGTTGCAATGTTCCTGTGATTATTAAAGTATAAAGAATGGGTGGTGGAATCTCTCTTAATGTCACCTGAAATACAAATTTCAGTCTTTTCTCGGCTGTGTGTCTCCCTGCAGTGTTCGCCACCTGTACATACTCCAGCTACCTGTTTGTGTGTTTCCTCCACGACGTGAAGAATGTGTTGAAAATGTACCGTCTGAGCTCGGGGGAGGAGCTGAGGACCTTCCCTCTCGACGTGGGCTCCGTGGTGGGTTTCACAGGGCGGAAGAGGGACTCGGAGATCTTCTACTATTTCACCTCCTTCCTCTCCCCGGGTATGAGGACACTAAATACATAGTGTTACACATAAACTAGATAACTGCTTGGGTTGTGTAATAGTAATAGACGCTGTGTCACTTAATTGCTGCAGAAAATAATGGTAGTTAAGAGTTGAGGCATTAAGTGCTACAACATGCACTGAACACATATTGTCAAAGTGATTTAAAGATTGTAGAACAAATGAAATGAGGTTTTCTTCTCCTGCGTCCAGCCATCATTTACCACTGCGACCTGACGAAGGAGCCGCTGCAGCCCCACATCTTCAGAGAGGTCACTGTCAAAGGCTTCAACCCCTCTGACTACCAGACCACCCAGGTACCCACAACATTTCAGCGCTTCCTTTTGTTTGTAGACACAATATCCATGATTTCTAACAGGGCTGTGCAATATATTTAATTCAATACAGACAAATACAAAACCGTACTAATGAACTTTCAATAATATAGGCCTATATTTTATCTACAAGTGCACATCACACACTGAGCGAGCCGCCTGTTAATGACGCTGTCGGCTAATGGGCATGTAGCTACTTCCATGTTTCAGATGATACGTCATGTTTGTAGTCGACCAGTGAAGATGAGTTTACATATCACCTTGGGTTCGTCCTTCACCTTCTCAAAATGATCCCACACTTTGGATTTCCTGCCCGACATGTTATTAACTAGCCTGTGGAATAACCGCAGATACCAGCAATACACAATATCTGTATCGGGGTATTTGGTCAAAAAATGTTGTGAAGAAATAGGAAGAAGTCCGTCTCTTCATTGTCTTTCCTGATAACTCTTCTCCCAGCGACGCTAAAGGAGATATGTGCTTCTAGACGAGGACAAATCATTCCAGTCTGTTGAAATGCGACTGGTGGCTTTTAAAATTTGGCGAAAGACATATTTCTCAACTCGTCTTCATACAGATTTTCAATGTGACATGTTATTTTAAATGCAAGGCAGTAAAGCTTCTGGCAGCGCAGCGTCTCACAGTCTGGTTTATTGTTCTATCCCCACTGAGCTGAGTGATCCCAACAAAAACATTCTAAAAGTATAAATAAGCACCAAGGACAGACTTTTGTTTGCAAGTCTCTTTGTCCTCTCCTTTCATCCGCCTCAGACACAAGGACAGACGAAGATTCAAGAATAGCTTCATCGCTAAATCCTCATTAGCACCAAGACAAACCCTCATAAAGATATTCACTGCTCCCATGTGTGTCTGAGATACCCATTCCCTGTTTTTTTCCTGGCACTGTTTCCACTCCTGTTTGTGTTCCTGATGGTGTGTCTTTCTCTATGTCTTTGCCAGATCTTCTATCCCTCCAAGGATGGCACTCAAATCCCCATGTTTATCGTTCACAAGAAGGGCATCAAATTGGATGGCTCCCATCCAGGTTTTCTGTACGGCTACGGTGGTTTCAACATCTCCATCACGCCGAGCTACAGCGTCTCCCGACTCATCTTTGTCAGACATCTGGGGGGAGTCCTGGCTGTTGCCAACATTCGAGGAGGAGGAGAGTATGGGGAGACCTGGCACAAAGGTGTTCATCCATCTTGTTTGTTATCTGCCTGGAGGGAATCATGCATTTGGTCGTGTGGTGTGTGTCTTTCTGTCTGCAGCTAATCTCGCAACATGGCAGACAAATCAGTGTAATATTTTGTATGTGCATGTATGACTGTATGCTCAAGATCTTGTGATATACAATTGTTAAATAACCTGTTTTATTGACTGTTTTATACCGTCGCTGACTGCTGACTCCTCACTCCTCACTGCGCTTTATTGATCAGTAGGAGCTGCAAGTCCTCAACAAAGTCATGTAGAAAAACTTTTCTGGATATCATCTTGGCCAAAAACACCAAGCCTCACAGTCTGACGCAGGCCACATTTGTTGTGGCTCAAAATTTGAAATCCATAGAAAAGCTTAGTCTCATTTTGAACTGGAGTAGCTGCAGATTAATTACATAACCAACATGTTATCCTCGCAGCCATCTTGACTTGTTTAGGAATCAGGAGGGACAATTCTACCGCGACGCCAGGTAGAGATCTGGAGTCTCATTTATAATACAATGCATAGGATCCATGCTATAAGTGTACATACGAACATAAGCCAAACATGGTGTGCACCAAAAAATATGATACAATTTCTACAATCAGGCTGCTACCTCACCATCTGTGTCGCACATTTCCTGTCTCCAGGATGTTAGTAAGCATGGGTCAAAGTTTCTCCCATCAAGTCTTTTCTTATAGGTCATAATTTCTGATTGGGAAGTGGCGTACGCCTCTTTCAGGCCTCCTTTTGTGCGTTCGCAGTGTTTATAAATGAGGCCCCTGCTCTATACTTGGTGCATTTTTCTAGTTCAAAATAACACCAGCACAAACCCTTCATTTACATACTTTGTGTTTTTCCCTCTCAGCTGGCATGTTGGCCAACAAGCAGAACTGCTTCACAGACTTCCAGTGTGCGGCTGAGTATCTCATCAAGGAAGGATACACTTCTCCTTCCAAGCTGACTATAAATGGAGGCTCCAACGGTGGCCTGCTAGTAGGTGCGTATGCTGCTGGATCATTTTCAGATGAAGCCTCAAACAATTTATCATCAGTGCCTGGTGTGTCTGACTGTGTGTTTCCTCCCTCAGCGGCCTGCGTGAACCAGCGGCCCGAGCTGTTTGGCTGTGCTGTCGCTCAGGTAGGCGTCATGGACATGCTGAAATTTCACAAGTTCACCATCGGCCACGCCTGGACCACAGACTTTGGCTGCTCTGAAGACAAAGAGCAGTTTGAATGGCTCATCAAGTAAGTGTTCAGAATATATGTCAGCAGTAATGTAAATATACAGAGTGTGCTGAAAACATATAAACTACGTCACTGAAGCATTTCTGGTTCAACTGTTGGTAGCTTCTTCCTCATCTCTGTATTGACACTAATTTACGTTATGTTCATATTATTTCCATGAGTTGAATGCTGATCGCCCACACCATCAGGTCCTGGGGTTTCCTTTGCTTAAATGTCTCCACACAAAAGAATATTAATGACCATGTTTTCCCTGCGACATTACCATCAGTGATAAACCACCCAGATCCTGACACATCTTGTCTTGTGATCAATGTTATTAGACAATGGCCTACTCACTCATTAAATATATATATATAGTATTTGCTGAGTGAAATAGCACCTCTGCTTTTATCCCCCTGAAGGTTAATGTTTTATTTCATAAAAGTGTATTGATTTTTTTATGATATAGGCGGAGGTGGACTTTGCTCCACCCCTGCTATAAAACAGCGAGGGAGACGCTGACTTACATATCTAATAGCAACAGTCTGTGTTTAATGACCTAATTAAGAGCAATGACTGAGCTGTGACATCGGACTTGAGCCAGGAAAAGGCTTGAGAAGAACCAAAGTTACCCACACAGTGGCAAAAGAGTCTTTATTTGAAGAGCACTTCTTTAGGTTAAAGAAATTCATATTAAGGCACATCAAGGAAGAAATTTGTCAATTCACTAAACACTGACTGATTTCACCAGAAAAAAACCTTATGACAAACATTAGAGCTGAAATAATTAGTTGATTAATTTGTCAGGCAAATGGTTCCCAACCTGTTTCATTAAGGGACCACCTGTCTACCATTGAGTTAAGTGACAACACCTCACTAAGTGACATGTATTACGGATATTTCATCTTGTATTTAATGCATAATAATAGCAGTACAGAACAACTGATATACTGTACAGCAACTGCAGAGAGTTTGTGCAAAATGAGCGATGATTATGAATTCTGAGCAGGTTATTTCCCGTCATATTGCATCTCAGGTGAGTTATTTCCAATATTTGTAGGATTTTTATACAATTCTGTCTGTATTATGAGTTTTGCGTCTATTTTGAACAGTTATGCATAATATATAGGCTTCTTTTTTGATTTAATGTTTCCTTCTCTCTGACTCTTCACCATTGTTCAGTTAGCTCTTTGGTTACTTTGAAGAAGACTTTGTGAATGTAGCTTGTGCTCAGCTCTTCACCATGTCCTTATCCTGTTGAGTTTATGTGTGGACTAATAATCTAAACTTTAAAAATAACGATTTCATTTAGTTTTCTTCAGAGAAAAAAAATGATGCTGAGATAAAGGCCTAGTGTGTATACTTTTTAAAAGTTTTCTCACACCCCTTAAAATCAAGAAGGCATCGCAACCCCCCCATGAAGCGTTGGTGACCCAACCTGGGGGTCCATACTCCCAGGTTGGGTACGAGTGGATTAAACTGACTGAATTCACTAGCTGATCAACACAAACTCAAAGGAGCATTGTGTAGGACAGTGGTTCCCAACAGGTGGGTTGAGGTCCAAAAGTGAGCTGTGGGTCTACTTTGAAAAGACTTGAGAACGTGTCAAGTTTGTAAAGCACACTTAATTTGCGGCACAGAGCTTTCATTTTGATTTGCCATTTCCTGTTGTAGAGTGAGTGAATATTGGACAGCTATGTAACACAAACAGCAAACTAGTTTGATGACATGGCCAAAGGCAAGTATGACTCTGAGTGTATTAAACTGTGTGGAGCTTAAGTTAATGAATAAGGAGAAATCTGGACCCCATGGTGGGACCAGTTGGGAACCAGTGGTACAGGATTAAGGGGAATCTTTCGGCAGAAATTTAATATGATAGACGTAATTGTGTTTTCATTAGTGTATAATCACCAGAAACTAGAATTTGTTGTGTTTTCGACAGCTTTAAAGGGATAGTGCACCCGAAAATGAAAATTCAGCCATTATCTACTCACCCATATGCCGAGGGAGGCTCAGGTAAAGTTTTAGAGTCCTCACATCACTTGTGGAGATCCAAGAGGAGAATGGGTAGCAACACAACTCCACCTAATGGAGGCTTACGGCGCCCCAGATTTAAACGTCCAAAAACGCATATTGAAACATTGAAACCACAAAATATCTCCATACTGCTCGTCCGTAGTGATCCAAGTGTCCTGAAGCCCCAACATAAAAAGACGTTTGGAAAAACGTCATTTGAACAGTGTTTTTAGCCTCATTATAGCCTGTAGCTCTAACTGCTTCTCTCTGCACTGCATTCATGCGTGCGCGAGACCGTGAGACATGGGCAACGCTTTCATGTGTATTCATGTGCTTTCGCTGGTCTCCCGTGCAAGCACGCACATGTGAGCGCAGTGCACAGAGAGGCAGTTAGAGCTGCAGGCTTCAATACCCCCTCTTCCTTTGGATCTCCGCAAGTGATGAGAGGACTCTAAAACTTCACCTGAGCCTCCCTCGGCATATGGGTGAGTAGATAATGGCTGAATTTTCATTTTGGGTGCACTATCCCTTTAAAGCCTTTACACACCAGGAACGTGACGAATAAATGACACAAGAATGTGAAATACTCACCTGCAAATATTTCGCATCAAAACTAGTCATACTCGCAGGGATGCAGTTGAGACAGGTCTGCCATTGTCGCAATATCCATTCCTTACGTGATTGGCTGAAGCCTTGATTTGTTTTGTGAAAGCTCAGAAACATCAGACACGTCATGAAATAATTATATAACTTTTTCCCGGCATAATATATTGGTGTTCGAATTAATTGCACGGAAAAAATGACCTTGGTGCGTAAAGACCTTTTAAAAAGAGCCATTCATATCTGTATATGGAGTGGGTCCTCTCCCATGGAGCCTGCCATGTTTCTACAGTAGCCCAGAAGAGACAAAACATGCACTGGCTCAAGAGAGGGCCTTTTGTGTTTTTAAGTTACCTGAAGGCAGGTTCTCTACACGCTTGGAAAGGGAGGGTTATTCAGTTGGTTGCAAACTCAACACCAGATGCCACTAAATCCGATGCACTGCTTCTTAAATAGGCGGCTACTTGTATAGTTTTCAGTCATTATTTAAGCAAAATATCTCATATTTTCTAGTTTCTGCCTCAAATGTGAGAACTGGCTGCTTGTCTTTGTCATATGTTAGTCAGTCGAGTATTTTTGGGTTTTGGAACACTTGGTTGGAGGTTTTTTGAAGAAGCCATCTGCTCCTCTTCACCAGATACTCCCCGCTCCACAACATCCACGTCCCAGAAGGCAATGGGGTCCAGTACCCTGCGGTGCTCCTCCTGACAGGGGACCACGACGACCGGGTGGTGCCCCTCCACTCCCTCAAATACATCGCCACCCTGCAGCACATCGTGGGCCGCAGCACCAAGCAGTCAAACCCCCTGTTCATCCTTGTGGACACAAAGTCAGGCCACGGTGCCGGCAAGCCCACCAGCAAGGTGATCCAGGAGGTGGCCGACACCTACGCCTTTATCGCTCGCTGTCTCAAAATCTCCTGGGTGAAATAACCTGGGCCTCCTGCTAAAGTGTGTGGGGTTTGTTTTGTTTTCTTACGTTAACTCAAATCATCTTTGGAATACTGTTCATACCAGCTGTTTACACTTTCTTTATAAGACACCGACACAGTACTGGATCTTTTAACTCACTATTACCCAGCCACCATTACTACATCTTTTGTTACTGTCTTTCTTTGTGATTATCTTCCCCTCCCTCCCCCTCTCAGCGTGAGCCTGATACAGACTCATCTGCCCCAGCTGCACCTGCACACAACTATAAGCCAACACACAGCACTCACAGCTAGCATACCCTCTCCTGTCGGCCATGTAATGAAACAAAGAATGACTACATTATCAGTGTGTGTGTGTAAAAGGAGGGGGTACCTTCACGGTTCCAATAATCAGCCAATCAGCAGTCACAGTCATGAGGTCAGAGTGGCAAAAGTTTATTTGGAGATTGGTTTCTGCGTCCTCCGGGGGCTTCAACACGATGCTTATTATTTATTTAACGTTTGTGCACAGAATGGAGGCTGTGGGATGTTGAATGACTCCAGCATGTACAAGTATAGTGCAAATGATGACCGTGCAAGTCGACAGTATTGCTGTGGATGAGAAACTTGCAAAAAACTGCATTATGTGTATGCATGAAAGAGTGTGTGTGTTCTGTGTGTGTGTGTGTGTGTGTGTGTGTGTGTGTGTGTGTGTGTGTGTTTAAATGTCAGTCCCCGCATTTCTTTCAGACTGATAATGATTTCTACCTCTTGACATGTGCTGATTGTTTGCCTTTTACAGGGAACAAAACACAATGCCACAACTACAATAAACAACTTTTTAAACTGATTCATTATGCCCGTTTATTCTGTCACGATGTTAAAGGGACAGTTCACTCTAAAATTAAAAATACATATTCTTCCTCTTACCTGTGGTGCTGTTTATCAGTCTAGATTGTTTTGGTGTGAGTTGCAGAGTGTTGGAAATATCGATCATAGAGATGTCTGCCTTCTCTCTAATATAATGGAAGTAGATGGCACTCGGCTTGTGGTACTCAAAACTTAAAAAAAAACATTTTCACAATTATGTCTCTTTTCAAAAATCATGACTCTGTAACTCAAGATAATCCATAGTCCTTGTTTTGAGCAGTTTCATAAAGGTACAACAACTCTGATTCCAAAAAAGTGGGGACACAGTGTGAATGAATGCAATTATTTGCTAATCCTTTTCCACATATCTTCAATTAAATACAGTGCAAAGACAAGATGGTTAATGTTTGAACTAATAAGGTTAGGTTTTTTTATGAATATACACTTATTCTGAATCTGATGCCTGCAGCACATTCCAAAAACTCAGGACAGGGGCGTGTTTACCACTGTGTGACATCATCTTTTACCATCTCTCAGTAAGCAACCTGACACCACTGATGGTTGAAGTTTTGAAAGTTAAATTCTTCCCCATCTTTGCTTGAGATACGACTTCAGCTGCTCAACAATCCGGTGTCTCTGTTGCTGTGTTTTGAGCTTCAAAATACACCACACATTTTAAATGGGAGTCAGGTCAGGACTTCAGGCAGGCCAGTCGAATACCTCCACCCTTATACTACGAGGCCAAGCTATTGTAACACATTGGAGGATGTATCTTGGCATTGTCTTGTTGGAATAAACATGGATGTCCCTGAACAAGATTTTGTCTGGATGGCAGCATATGTTGCTCTAAAACCTGTATGTACCTTTGAGCATTTAAGGTGCCATTCAGACAATCAAAGATGTTTGAGTTACCCATGATGCCCATGGGCACTAATACAGTCCCATACCATCACAGATGCTCACCATGAACTGTGAGCTGGTAAAAATCTGGATGGTCCTTTTCCTCTTTAGCCCAGAGAACACAATGTCCATGATTTAAAAAAAAAAAATTAAAATCTGAACTCTTAAGACCACAGCACACCTCTCCACAGACGAGCTGGGGCTCAGGGAAATCGGCAATATTTCTGGATGTTGTTGATTATATGGCTTTCACTTTGCACGAGTCTTAACCTGCTTTTGTAGATGCAGCGACACACTATGTTTACCGACAATGGTTTTCTAAAGTGTTCTAGAGCCTATGTAGTAATATCCCTTGTAGAATCAAATTGGTTTTTAATGCAGTGTCACCTGAGGGGTCAAAGGTCATTGCAATGCAATAAGGGCAGAGATTTCACCGGATTCTCATTATTATTTTGATGATTTATAGATTGTAGATGGTGGAATTCCTAAATTTCTTGCAATCATGTATCGAGAAACTTTGTTCTAAAACTGTTGGGGTAACATTTTTCCACAAAGTGGTGAACCTTGCCCCATCGTTGCTTGTGAACAACTGAGCCTTTCGAAAATGCCTGTTATACCCAATCATGATACTGTCGCCTGTTACCAGTTAACCTTTTTACCTATGAAATGTTCCAAACAGTTGTTTTTCGAGCATTCAGCAACTTTCCCCATCTAATGTTGCCCCTGTCCAGACTTTTTTGGAACATGTTGCGGGCATCAAATTCAGAATGAGCGGTATTTACAGAACACAATGTTTATTAGTTTGAACATTAAACATCTTGTCGCTGTTCTGTGTTCAATCAAGTTTAGGTTGATAAGGATTTGAATCTGGGTTGTATGTTTTTTTTTTTCTACCAAACTACACATGCCAACAAGAAAGCAGACAACTCTACAGCTAATATCTCCAACACTCTGCAACTCACACCAAACAGTGTAGACTGATAAATAGCACTACAGGCAAGATGACAAATGTGTATTTTGATTTTGGGGTGGACAGTCCCTTTGTGGAGAAAGAGAGACTATGATAACAGACATAGTTAAGTTGGCTGTTTTACTGCTGTCACACACACAGTGGTGTAGTGGAGGGTATACTCAGGTATACCCACTTCTTTTTCTATCCAGTTACAATATACCCACCTATCAGCTAAAAAGCCATTGTAATATATAGGAGAGTATGCCCACTTCCTCATCAGTAACCGACCTATCTACCTAGTAGTACACCCACCTCATCAACTACCATTACACCACTGGTCACACACCATAAGGAACTGACCTGCATATATGACCAAACAAAACAGTAGATGTGACTGTGCAACAACAGATGATATTAATAACTGATAAATTAATACTCACATTTATCTCATGATTATCTTCGACCACAGAACAAAATGCTGCTCGAGCTCTAAAAAAACAGACACTTAAAAACTGGACATATTCAATCAATTTTATGACATATTTTTCGATTTAATTTGATATATCCAAAACATCTTAATGTCCCTGTTTACAGACAAGAATGTGAACTTAAAGGCAAAGGCACCTGAAGCTGTAGGTGTCAGGTCTTCCACCAGGGGGCAGTCACTCTGAAAATGGCCAACACGTGCAGCAGGAGCAGAAAATGAGGGTGGTCTGACAGAGGGCCCCATGTGGATTACTCAACATACATGTTTCATGTTCAAGAACTTCTCTGATGTCCCACTTTCATGTGAACGCAGGGAATTTTACAGAGCCGTAACTTTTGAAAGACTCCACAAATCACATGTTCTTAACATGACTTTCACACTCCTTTCAGGGTGGAAATTAAATTTATAAAAACATAGAAGTAAAAGACTTCAGACAAACTTTCTTCATAAATGTTATATATACTTATTTTTCATTTTTAGAATCAACAACTTCCTGTTTGATTTACAGCATAACTGAAGCATTAAAATGAAGTTAAAGGTTGCAAGTGTACAAGATTTACAAAACAAAAAGTAATTAAAAAACAAATTGTTTTAACTTATTAATTCACTGTACTCAGCAGTTACATTTTCACTCTACTTTTTTAAGACATTTTCTCAATATACAACATTTTATTTACCTAATGTGAGCCAGAGAAGACTGTTAGGCCTTGACAGCTGTGGACAAACTCAAACATGAACTTTGAAAAGATAATTTAGGGAAATAAAACTGTCCTATCTTTAACAGCAACAAAATCTTTTTAGTATTTATGTGCCAAAGCATCAAAAACTCTGAGTAAAAGATCCTTTGATTTTTACTATAACACACAAAGACTTTGCTTCTTTTATCTGAATATAAACTTTGACATTATGTGGAATAAATGCACAATTTTCACACACAATTCAGTTTCATACACAAAACGTGTAGCCTAACCTATAATCAAAACAGTCCAAGAAAAGTTGAACACACAAAAATCTTTCATCTTTATTTTTAGGGAAATTTAAATCAGGTTACAGAAAATTAGGGAGCTTGAAATGTGTGTTACATTATGACAATTTTTCCCCAATCATCTGGATGAAAGTGGAAAAACAAACTAAAATGTTAAGTTTAATAAAAGTTTTCAGCATTCAGATTTTTCAGCTCAACAAAATTAAACTCAATCTATTAGCAAAAGTTCCCAGTAAACCAAACTTTCCAACTGAATATAGTGTGAAGATTAATCTGTTCATGCACACATCAATCTAAATGTCTCCCCCATACACATTACATCACTTGCAATTTTTGTAACTTCTTTTAAACCTACTTTTAAGTTCTAAAACTAAATTATTTTCTTAAAGTTTTCAACTGCACATGGACATTAATCCACTTGTTCCCCAACTTTAATGTTTTGGACTCCCTGAACAACTTTCAGAGTAATTTAATAGAGACAAATATAAAGGGACTAAATCATATTTATGGAAAATAAATACTGTATATACATTTTAAAAAGGTAATTTTTAAGTAAACTAAATACACTTTCATCTTGTCACATCATAGACCATAAGTGAACATTTCCAAGCTTTTGGAAAACAGAGTATCCATGCCTACATTTAAAAATAATTTTCCATCCAACAAGCACCATAGAGGCTGGAAATCATTCTACACAGAAACATAATGAGACACATTTCATACACAGAACATGAATACTGAGAGGTTAAATCACTCCCCTGACTAGTAAGAATAAGTAGTATCATCAGCAAAATCCCAACAACCAAACATAAGTAGCTAATTAATGTATATAATGTGTGCATGTGCGTGCGTGTACGTGCACGAGAGCGCTCTGAACCACTAGAGGGCGCTTAGCAGTCCTGTGAAACCCTGCAGGCCTCCATCCCTCACAGAAACACCACAGATAATCTGCTGACTTTTAAAAGCAAACCTGACTTCAACATTCTCTGACACAAAATGGTGGCGTATAAGAGTCCAAGCCAGCTGGGTTCCCACTATTATGAACGTTTAATATTATTAAACATCATAAATCTTCAACACTTTAAGCTGTGACATATTTAAAAAGGGCTCCCGTCATGTTCTTGTCAACTTCTGTCCTCATAAAGTCTCGTCAAACTGCTGCAGCGGGTCCTAATTCCTGATTGGCTGACACATTTGAAGACGTTCTGAAACACCCAATGAGCACACACCTGTGGCCACGCTGAAATATTAATGCGCCGACCGGAAATCGCCGTTTCGCCACCGCTGCGGAACTATATCACCCGGCGGAGGAGCACTAATTAACATATTTTTCATACGTGTAAATGTAACACGTTGTAATTTTAATTTTCTGTAGCTGAAATATGCACTCTAGGGGTATGAGAAGAGCAAATACTCAACTGGAACAAACTTTTATTCATTTAATTATATATGTTTAATCGAGTTTGTGTATGTTTCTCTTAAACAAGCAGCATCGGAGGTGAGCAGGCTCTTTACTTCCGCTTAATGAAAAATACAGCTTTATTTAAATTTTACAAGACAAAGAAAGGACAAAGAAGTTTGGGAGTTTTGGCTGAAGTGATGAAAAGAAACCTTTGAATAGTTCACAGTGGATTTTTTCCCCAGTGTAGCATGTAAATATTTTTTATGAGGCCTGAAGGGTATTTAATTTATTAAATACACCTTTTCCTCCCCTAACTTTAGGACCCTGTTTGTTACATGTTGTTACATGACTCATATGTCTATGAGAGGTGCTTATTTGTAAAGTAAAAAAATGGCATTCAAGGCATCTACAAGTGGAATCTGCCTGTCTGTGTCAGATATCATGGGGGTCTCATGGGAACTATTTCTTCTCAGTGTGGGATGCACAATCGTGCAGGTGTTTGCCTGTAACGAGCCGATGGATGGCGCTATTCATTTCCCTCTTTCTCTTAACCCTTTGGTGATATCGGCTCCCAATCACTGGTCTGGGAACAGTTTCCTCGCACCGCTCAGTGAGGACACAAGGCTGAGTGAGTGAAGAGCAGATGTCAGATCAGTGGGGAGGCTTTGGGGGTTGTTAATTTATAATATTACATTCAGGTAGAAGAGCTTCTGTGTGGCTGTTTGATGAGGGATCAGGTGGAATAACTTACTGGCGTGCTTTCAAGGAGATTATGAGGTTTTTAAAAATGATTTAGAGTAGTTGAATGGTGCTTGTAAACAAGCTGGGTGGGGGATGTGAAGTATGGATCTTTATCAACAAGAGAGAAAGAGGTGGGGGAAGGCTGGGAGCGTGATGGGGGAGGCCAAAGAATGCCACATGGTTTGAAGAGCCATTATAAAGCTGTAAGGCATGCAGGAGATTGGGTTGAAATGTGCCATTGACCTGCCTTTAGTTGGGCTGTTGGAGGAATTAAAATCAACTCAAGGAAGTCTTTTTTTTATATATATAGAAGCAGACATGTTCAGGAGCAGTAGATAGACAGTGGCTTTTGTGGGGAAAAAACTAGGCACTGACACTGAACAATGCGCCTCATCCATGGATCATTTTGGGGCATGATTCTCCAGATGTGTGCCACAGGCTCCCCAGCAAACTGTCGGTGACACATTTAAAACAAATCTGCCCGCCCTCCCCTGCTCTCCTCGCGCCGCTGCAGCTTGTGTTACAGTGTCACTATAAAATATTCATCCATGGAAAATCTCTTTGATTCCAGCCGGTCACTTGGCTTCACGCGCCAGGTTAAAGTCAGCCTAAACATGTAACTCAAACTAGAGCGTCGGCAGACTCCATCCATCCAGCAGGCTCAACCTCCGCTTCTGCTCCCACATTTGCTCTGTCAGAGGGACACCGGGTGAACCGTCTGCTCTGCCTGTGCCATCCTGACTCATCCACGGAGGTTTGGGAAGAAAAAGGAGGATGTCCGCACCCTCTCCAACAGGTGAGTCACTTGTATTTTTATCTTACATTTCCTTCTTCTTCAACTTAAACTCCCATGTGAAGCACTGAATGTGGTGTTTAGTTGCAGCTGAGCTCCCCCCTGCAGAACCTGCTTTCACTGACCTGAAATGACCGGGTTGTAGCAGCATGGCAAAGTGATGGATCTCTTTTATCAAAGCCTTTCAGTGAAGTTATGATCCGCGCACATGCTCATATTGAAGATTGATGGCGCACAGAAATCAAAACTATATCTTTATAAGGAAACACAAGAAAGAAAAGACTGGAAGCAAACAGTAAAACAAACCTAACTTATTATAACGCATCATAAGAACATTATAGGAATATTAAAATCATCTTTCGTTACGAAAACGCACCGATCATTTGGTTAAAAGTTTATCCACAGGCTGCATGTATGTGATTAACAAAATGGGAAACTTTAATGGGTTAAATGAACCTCAGAAGAAGGAAATAAAGTCATACTGACCCGCCGGATCCGTGCGTAAAAATAAAACATCACAAAATGGTAAATTGAAGATGCGTAAACGGATATTTTGTTCCATTGTGCGCATTTTTTGGCGCACCGGCTGCACAGGCGCTTCTTCTCTAAACCTCCCCCCTCTGCCTCTGACGTCACCGATATTTCATTCACATATTTTCAGCCTGTTTGCTCCTGTTAGAGGAGACTTTGTCGGATTGGAAAAATACTTTAAAATCACGTGGTTTACCCCAAAACTTAACTGTGGTATTTTTGTCTCGCTGGTGCCTTCTTATAACTAAAAGAAAAATCATCCTGTTAGGGTAAAGAGGTGGTTTAAACACAGACTAGAGGCTTTTTTTTAAAAAAAAAAAGTTTGGCATTAAAAGTAGCTTTTAAAAACATCTATCCCGCCTATACAAATATTAAATCTGATTTTCATTAATAATTTAAAGCTGTTTTTGTTACAAGAAGCGAGAAAATGGAGAAAACGTCCCACAAGGTTTTGGTTTGCTCCTGTGGAAAAGTGTGGAGCACATGGCACACGTGCGCTTTTGTGACACTAATTTCACTTCCTTGTATTTTTTTTTTCGTTGAGTCAAAATATTCCTTAACGAAATCTAAACATATGTCACATAAATAACTTAATTTAATTGCAAAAAAATATTGTTTTTATCGTCTTTTACAGAGATAGAGGCAGAAATCCCCCAAAATGTGATTTAAAAGTGAGTCAAGCCATTTAAGCATGTGCTTACAATTTAAGATGAATTAAATAATTAAGAAAATATTAAACTTTTGCCTGTGAACCTTGTCACATGCTCACACCCTCCTGCTTTTGCAAAATACCTCAGAGGAGGAGATGACCTGCTTTGCCAGCACTGTTTACACACCCTTAACAGAGGATATAAAAAAAAAGAAATGAGGGGCTGCTGGGTGGAATGCATGAAGTAAACGACAGAAAAATAACCCCTTCAGTAGAAAAAGAAAGGAGAAAAGGGGAGAGACGAACTCAGTGAACCCTTTGAACTGCATTGACAGCAGCAGGGTAAAGGCAAATTTCCTCTGGGAGCCTTCGGGGTGAGGAGTGGGGGTTGGGTGGGGTTAGCTGGGGTGATGGAGTCCAAAGTCTGCTCAGAAACTCCATTCAAACAGCGAATCTGCTCGTGCTCGTGCAGGTTAAATGCTCATAATTATCTGTTTTGGTCAAAATAAGCAGCTGCTTGAATCTCAGACAGATTTCAGTCTGCAGTCAATTTCCTTACTGCCTCTGAGAGTCTGTGAGCATGGCTTGTCTGGAAAGTATATTTAAATGTCATATATGTGAGATAAATTAAACAAAATAAAGCTGAACATATTTTTAAGGACCTCCAGTTGGTGCTCAGTGCAACAAAACATCACTTACATAATTAAAGAGGGGAATTATTTCTCTTTATTTAAGGTCTTAAATCTAAAACGGTCCATATCTTCATCAAGTGTGACTGACTGTGAAAACACCAGAGGATTTTAACATTATTATAACATTAGATATATGTGCCAAAAAGTATGATATATTGGATTTTATTCATATATTCAAACATCATGAGTAGACCAAATCAAAGGCACACTGTCTTAACTCTGAATCTAAATCTGATTCAGAGCGTCTCAGAGTTTCATACAACACATCAAGAAGGTTTGCACAAGTCTTTTCTTGTTAAAGTTACAAGAATCCTTATTTATATGATACTAAATTCATCATAAGTGGATAATATATTCTCATACAGGCAGTTTTTTTTAAAACATTCAGCTAAACATGAGAGCAAAATCTTTGCCAAAATGTCTTACCAATACCTTGACCAACAAATATGCTAGTATTGTCGGTTAGTATAGCAAAAACTTTAGGTAAGATATTTGTCATTAGTGTATCTTGAAAATAGCCCAGTTCACAAAGACATGAGTTCCCTACCTTTTTTGTAAACTTCATAAGAAAAGTTTTTTGTCCTTGTGGGCAGAAAAATGTAGAGAAAAAAGTGATCTGAAGTTAAAACAAGTCAAAAAGCAGTGCCATCCTGCAGCATTAAGGCCGATAAAAGGTGCCTGAAGTATGAATTTATTGATGACTACAACTTGTTCGTGTTGGTAAGAAGATAAAATGCAAAGAAAGTAAGTTGTATTTTCATTTACAGTAAAAAATTGGCCAATTTACAGTTGCGTTACACTTGTGAATTCCTCAACTTTGCCGAACTTCATAAGAAAAGTCTTTCTTTTTATTTATGTAGGCCTCCCGTAGACAAATGGAGAGAAACAAATTGATCTGAAGTAAAAACAACGTAATCCTGCAGCATGTGGGCCAATAAAAAGTAGCTAAAGTAAAACTTTGTCTATGACTATGACTAGTTATGAGATAAACTGCAAAGTAAAAAGGTTGATTTTTCATTTCATAGTAAGAATCGGACAGTTTCTAGCTGTGTTTGAATGGTATTTCCTTAACTTTTTGCAGAACTTCATATGAAATGTTGTAGTTTTTGGTCAGAAGAAAAATGACAAATACATTAAAGATCGGCCTTAAGTTTGAACAAGTTTATAAATGATGTTATCCTGCAGCACAGGGCCAATAAAAGGTGACTTAAGGATGAATTTGTCAATGACTACGACTAGTTTGTGTTGATTATAAGATAGACTACACGGTCAAGAAGTTGTATTTTTATTTCATGGTAAAAATTGACCAATTTCTTATTGCGTTACAAATGTGTGTTCCTCAGCAGTTGTTTTTGTTCTTGTCGGCCTACAGAAGAAAATGAAATAAAAGACTGAAGTTGAAAAGTTTTAAAACAATATCATCCTGCAGCAGGAGAGCCAGTAAACAGGTTGCTAAATCACGAGTTCATCTGAGACTATGACAAGTTGGTGTTGATTATGAGATAAAATGCAAAGTAAATAAATTGTATTATCATCTTAAAAACTTTTTGCAGAATTGAACATGAAAAGTCTTTCATTTTGCTCATGCAGGCCTACAGAAGGAAGTGAAATAAAACATTGATCCAAAATTAGAACAAGTTTTAAAGCAATGTTATCCTGCAACATGAGGGCAGATTAACAGGCAGCTAAAGTATGACTTTGTCTAACACTATGACAAATCAGTTTTGATTTTAAGATAAACAACTAATGCAAAGTAAAGACGATGTATTGTCATTTTATCTTAAAAATGGGCCGATGTATAGTTGCGTTAAGAATATGAATTCCTTCACATTTTGCAAAACTTAGCATGCAAAGTTGTTTTTGTTTTTTGTTTTTTTTGGTTCTTGTAGGCCCACAGACAAAAAATGAAATCAAAGATTGTGCTCAAGTTTGAACAAGTTTTAAACCCATATTATCCTGCAGCATGAGGGCCATGAAAGAGGTAGCTAAAGTATGAATTTGTCTACGACTATGACTAGTTGGTGTTGATTATAAGAAACTGCAAACAAAGAAGTTTGTTGTTCATTTCATAGTAAAAAAAAAAATTGTCCAGTTGCGTTATAAATATAAACTCCTTAACTTTTTGCAGAACATAATATGAAAAGTTTAAAAGATTGATCTGAAGTTCAAACAAGTGTAAAAACAACGTTATCCTGCAGCATGAGGGCAAATAAAAAAGTAGCTAAAGTATGATTTTGTCTATGACTATGACTGGTTTGTGTTGATTATGAGATAAACTACCAAGTAAATAACTTTCATTTCATAGTAAAAATTGACCAATATCTTGTTGCATTTTATAAATGGGAATTCTTTTTACTTTTTGCAGAACTTAACATGAAAAGTTGTTCTTTTGTTCATGTAGGCCGACAGAAGCAAAATGAAATAGAGGGATTTAACTAAATGTTATCCTGCAGCATGAGGGCAGATTAAAGTATGACTTTGTCTAAGACTATGACAAATTGGTGTTGATTGTAAGATTAACAGCTACTGCAAAGTTCAGAAGTTGTATTTTCATTCCATCTTAAAAATTGGCAGATGTATAGCTATGTTACGAATATGAATTCCTTCACTTTTTGCAGAACATAATATGATAAATGTCTCTTTTTAAATGTATTTTCCACAAAGAGAGAAGTGAAATGAGGATTAATGACTGTTCAAACAAGTCTGAAAACAACATTATTCTGCAGCATAAAGGCAAATAAAAAGGCAGTCAACTCAGTGGTTATTAAAAAAACAAATGCCTGGTGTGAAGTCAGTGAAACAGTGGTAAAAGTTTGACTTATAGTTGGTGTGGATTATGAGGCAGTTTATGTCATCTAAAATAGCCAATTCATGGCTGTGTATGTTATACACAGGAGGTCACTGCTTTTTTTTGGCTATAAAAGGTTGCTATATTGTTTGATGTACTCCTCCACACACACACACACACACACACACACACACACACACACACTTTGGAAAAAGAATTGATGTGAAGTTGAAAACAATCTTTCTGTGCAGGAACATAAGAGCAAATCAAAAGGTGGCTAAAGTCAGACTTTTATTTATTTATTTAGTGTTAGTTGGAAGAAAAACACCAATTTAAGCACAGAATATAATCCCTGTCCTTTTTCATGAAAAATTGTATCTAAAAAAAAGTTGCTGTCTTTAGTCCATGTGCTCTTCTCCAAAAAAAAGAAGGAAAAGGAGGAAGGACATGTGGACAAATAAAATGGAAGCCAAAGTGAAACTTCCTGTTGGTGCTGACCATAAGAAAAACAACAGATGTAAACTAAAGAATTTGAACCCTACCTTTTTTGGAAAAACTTTATAAGAACTTAAGTCCATGTGCTTTTCTCCACAAATCAAATATAGACAAAAGATCTGAAGTTAAAACAAGCTGAAAACATCTTATCCTGCAGCATAAAGACAAGACTTCTAGTCGGTGTTGATCATAAGAAAAACAACAATGTAAACCAAGAAGTTGATCCCTTGTTTTAACACAAAACTCCATTTAAAAAGTTGCTGTTTTTAGCCTATGTGCTCTTCCCTACAAATATAAAAGTGGACAAAAACTGTAAGGTTAAAGCGAGCAAAACAATCTTTTCCTGTAATGTATGGGCAAATATAAAGGTGGCTAAAGTCAGACTTTGGTGTTACTCATAAGAAAAACAACACTGCAAACCAGGAAGTTGATCCCCAGCTTTAATGCAGAACTTCATAAGAAAAGTTGCTGTTTTAGTCTGTGTTCTTCTCCACAAATGAAAATATGGAATAAAGACCTGCAGCATAAAGACAAATTTAAGGAGGCCAAAGTCTGACTTATTTAGTGCTGATTATAAGAAAAACAACCATGTAAACCAAGATGATCACTAACTTTCTCATGCAAATCTTCATTTAAAAAGTTGCTGTTTTTAGTCCATGTGCTCCTCTCCACAAATAAAAAGGTGGACAAAAGAAGTCTGAAAACAAATTTTTCCTGCAGTGAATGGACAAATATAAAGGTGGCTAAAGAAAGACCTCACTTTGGTGTTAGTCACAAGAAAAACATTGTTAACCAGGAAGTTGATCACTACTACTCTCATTTAAAAAGTTGCTGTTTTCAGTCCATGTGCTCCTCTCCATAAATAAAAAGTGGACAAAAGATCTTAAGTTAAAGCAAGTTTGAAAACTTTTCCTGCAGTGTATGGGAAAATATAAAGGTGGCTAAAGAAAGACTTCACTTTAGTGTTAGTCATAAGAAAAACAACAATGTGAACCAGGAAGTTGATCTCTTACTTCCTCGTGCAAATCTTCTTTTAAAAAGTTGCTGTTTTTAGTCCCTTTGAACATCCTGCAGTATAACGACAAATAAAGGGAGGCCAAAGTGAGACTGTTAGCTGGTGCTGATTAGAAGAAAACCATGTAAAGTAAGAAGTCGAAAGTTTCTCATGCAAATCTTCATTTAAAAACTAGCTGTTTTTAGCTTATGTGCTGTCCTTCACAAAAAAGGACAATCTTTTCCTGCCAATAAAATATAAAGCTCTGAAAAGTGTTACAAGAAAAACAAGTGTAAACCAAGAAGATGATCACTAACTTTCTCATGCAAAACTCCACTTAACAAAGTTGCTGTTTTTAATACATGTAATCTTCTTCATAAATAAAAAAAGTGGTAAAAAGAAGTTCCAAAACAACCTTATCCTGCAGCATAAAGACAAATAAAGGAAGCCCAAAATATGACTTGTAAACTAAATCAGTTGAACACTAACTTTTGGTGCAAAACTTAAACAAAACTGCTGTTAAATAGAAAACCTTTTCCTTTACTGTAATGACAAATAAAGGGAGGCCAAATTGAGACTTTTATTAGGTGCAGATTATAAGAAAAACAACCACATAAACTAAAGATGAAAAGTCGCTGTTTTTAGTCCATGTGCTTTTCTTTACAAATAAAAAAGGGAAAAGATCTGAAGTTTAAAAAGTGTAAAAAACAATCTTATCCTGCAGCTTAAAGGTGAATAAAAGGAGGCAAAAGTAAGATTTCTAGTTGTAGCAGTAGCTAATGCAACAAATGTGAAGAGAAGAAGTGATGTGTTCAGTAAAACAAAGTTAAAAGGAAGTTTTCACTGTCCTCACACATCTATCATCAGCCTGAGACGCCCCGCCTTCATTTCACACTATGGAGACTTCTCTCAGCCACATGAAGGTGTTCACATTGAATTAAGGTGTCTTTAAATCTCCACTAATCTCTGTTTTGGTATTTCAGTCGCTTCCTTTGCCAAACAGACACACCCAAGCCACCCATATCTAAATTATTCCTCGTCATTAGCCTGCACACATGTCAGCGAGCCGCACTACGGGGATTTCCACTGACTTGTCCTAATCAGAAAGGTCCTGTCAGGATATGAGTGAGTGGATAACATCTGACACTGGCATCCAACCCTGTGACCCAAACAGTAATTCTATGGCCACTGCGGAGGCCTCCTCTACAAGCATCTTCAAAAACAAGGCCTTTGCGCGGGGGCTGGGATGGATGGATTGGGGGTAGGGGGAAAAGCTCGTGAATTCCGGAGGGTGGGCTCTTTAGCCCCAGTGGGTGGAGATGGGGCTTGTTGTTGTTTCATTCCTCCAACGTGTTTTTCCTCTGCGCTCATACCCGGGAATAACCCCTGGAGAAACGTCCCACCAAGGTAGATGTGAGATAAGAGGGGAAGTTTCTCAATGGACGTAGTATTTTTCAGGCGTGTTGTTATCGATCTGCTGTGTGGCCTTGAGTAACCGCAGCTCATGGGTGGAGACACTCTGCTCTGGAGTGTGTGTCACATGATGGTGGACAGAGAGTGGAATTTGAATATGCAGAGAGGAACTTTTTCCAACACTTGACACACTTTGTTGTTGGTGTTTTTCAATACAAAGACATCCAACCAACAATTATTTCCACTGTAGATTAATTTGTTGATTATTTTCTTGATTAATTGATTCGATTTTAGTCTTTAAAACATTATAAAATGGTGGGAAAATGTCCACCGGTGTTCACCAAAGTCCAAAATGATGTCCTCAAATGTCCTAATTTGTCCACAACCCCAAGAAATTCAGTTTACTGTCATAAAGGAGAAAAGAAACAAGGAAACTTTCACATTTAAAATGCTGGAATTAGAGAATTTTTTTTACATTTTTTTCAAGAAAAATGACTCAAACTGATTGATTATTCAATTAGTTGGGAATTAATTGAATTGTTGCAGCTCTAATATGTAGCATTTGCTCAGGAAATAAGCAACAATATGTAAAGGGACATAAGTTATTCATATGAAAATAAAAGGTTAGAAGAAGAATGAAGCCAAAGTGATTAACTGTAAGAAACTTTATAGACACCGGCAGCTTTTTTGCTTTATTCGAGACACTTGGAGATTGCAAAATTTTACCTAAAGTAACCTCACAGCAAGAAAAAGCTCTCTTTTTCCGCAGCCTATCTTTATTCTTTTGTAATGCAGACGAGAAACAAGCCCAAGGCTGCCTTCCTCACATACTATCCACCATTTAATCATCACTTTAAGCGTCTCTGCAAAGTGTCCACTGCCCGAGCATTGATTCTCTACTGACAACTGAACATCACGGGAACTGAACACATCAGTTTTCAGGTTTGTTTTTCTGGGTTTTCCAGTCACATTCCAAAGCTGTGAGTTCAGCTCTCCTCTGGTGCCCACTATGATGCTGGGAGGTAACTGGTCGTATGTTAGAGGAACATGAGCTCAAAAACAACATGGCCATGCATGGAGAGGAGAGAGAATGAGCAGTGTGTTTTTTGTTGTGATAAATTATTTTGGTCACAGGTAGAAGGGAACTTGTGTTTGTCAGTGTGGTTGGTATTACTGTAGCAAAGATGTGAGGTTATATAACTGAAGTGTAAGTCAGGAGTCTAGATAGGTTTGGATCTATGTGGTAGTCTGAGGTTAGTGGTGGACTGTGCTTTGTGTTTTATTGGTATCATGAGTTAACCTTATTTTCCAAATCAAGGGCGTAGGTTTTGTTCCATACTTGTGTGTGTTTGTATGTTGTGGGTTCTCCGCCAGAAAACATTCAGCGTCAAACACTCTTGGATTTCCTGGATGTGTGCCTTTTCTGCACCTATTTTGGATATAAAAGTCTTGTCAAAATAAAAGTCCTCTGATACTTAATGTTTTGTTGGGGGCAACAAATGCACATGTTCTAAATATTGAGGGGGGTGTGACCCCTGTATTCCCCCTGAAATCTACACCTATGTCCCAGTTATGCATTTTTATTATGGTAAAAGACATGTTTGAGGTGGATGACAAAATTGTGCTTTAGAAAGAGAAGTTGATCACTAACTTAGTTTGGTCGAAGTCCATAAGGAAAGTTGGTGTTTTAGTCCATGTGTTATTCTCTGACAAATGTCTCTGCAGTGCTGTTTTTGGTGTCTTATAAGAGCTGTGGGCTGGGCAACTAAATAACTAACATGCAAGTCTATATACATATTTTTAAGTCTTTGTTTTAGCACTTAGTATCTTTGATTCTGGATAACTATTCAGCACCAATTTGTGCCTTTTCTGCATCGAATTCTGTTGGAAATAAAAGTCCTTTTATACTTTATGTTTAATAGGGGCAACAGATGCACATGTTCTAAATATTGAGGGGGATGTGTCCCCTGTTTCCCCCCAAAATCTACACCTATGTCCCAGTTATGTAGTTTTATTTTGATAAAAGACATGTAGAAAGGGAAGCTGATCACTAACTTATTTTTTGTAGAACTCTACAAGAAAATTTGGAGTTTTAGTCCATGTGCTGTTCTTTTACAAATTCACTAATCTTACCTCTGCAGTGCTGTTTTTGGTGTCTTATAAGAGCGGTGGGCTGGGCAACTAAATAACTAACATGCAAGTCAGTATACATGTTTTTAAAAATCTCTTCATATGTTGGTTGTGTAAAAATAGGTGCAAGGTGCACCAGTGTGTGCCTTTTCTACATCCATTTTTGATGTAAATATAGTCATTTTATACTTAAATGTTTGAGGGGTGTGTGTCCCCTGTGTCCCCCCCGAAATTTACACCCCTGTCCTAGTTATGTAGATTTATTTTGGTAAAAGACATGTCTGAGATTGTTCTTTAGAAAGGGAAGTTGATCACTAACTTTTTTGTAGAACCTTGTAAGAAAAGTTGTTGTTTTAATCCATGTGCTGTTCTTTTACAAATCTCACCTCTGCAGTGCTATTTTGGTGTCCTATAAGTGCAACTAAATTACTAATATGCAAGTATACAAATTTTTAAAAACGTTTCACATGTTGGTTGTGTAAAAAAAGTTCAAGGTTGGGTGCCTTTTCTGCATCGATTTCTGATGTAAATGTCTTTTCAGAATACAAGTCCTGGTTCTTTTATGTTTTACTGGGGGCAACAAATGTTATAAATGCTGAGCACCCACAGCTTATATGTGGAGATACTCTCGTCTGGAGTGTTTGTCCCATGATGGTGGACACAGAGTATGTTCTGATTATGCAGAGAGGAGCTGATTTTATCCAAGTTTAACTTTGTTGGAATAGACTTCACACATTAACTAACATTTATTGTCACTGTCTGTTAATGTGTTGATTATTTTCTTGATTCATCAATTAGTTGTTTAATCTATAAAACATTACAAAATGGTGAAAAATGTCGATCAGTGTTTACCAGAGTCAAAGATGGCGTCCTCAAATGTCTTGTTTTGTCCACAATCCAAAGATATTCAGTTTACCAGAAAATATTCACATTTAAAAATGCTGTAATCAAATATTAAGGGGTGTGTGTCCCCGTATCCCCCCATAATCTACACCTATGTCCCAGTTATGTAGTTTTATTTTGGTAAAAGACATGTCTGAGATGGATGACAGAATTGTGCTTCAGAAAGGGAAGTTGATCACTAACTTTTTTTTGTCAAAAAGTTGTTTTAGTCCATGTGCTTACTAATGTCTCTGCAATGCTATTTTTAGTGCCTTATAAGAACAACAAAATAAGTTGATCACTAACTTTTTTATACAACATAATGAGAAAGGTTGGCGTTTTAGTTCATGTTCTGTTCTCTTACAAATCTACAAATGTTTCCATTGCAATGCTATTTTTGCTGTCTTATAAGAGTTGTGGGCGGGGCAGCTGAATAACTAACATGCAAGTCAGCATAAATTTTTTTAAATCTTTTAAATTCTTTTAAACTATTCTGCACCAATGTGTGCCTTTCCTGCATCAGTTTCTTGTGTTAATAAAAGTCCTTCAATTCTTAATGTTTTACTGGTGGTGACAAATGCACATGTTCTAAATATTGAGGGGGATGTGTCCCCTGTATCCCCCCCGAAATCCACACCCATGTCCCAGTTATGTAGTTTTATTTTGGTAAAAGACATGTCTGAGATTGTGCTTTAGAAAGGGAAGTTGATTGCTAACATTTTTTTTGTAGAACTTCAGAAAAGTTGGTGTTTTAGTCCATGTGCTGTTCTTTTACAAATCTGCATATCTTACCTCTGCTATGCTATTTTTGATGTCCCATAATGGCTGCAGATTGGGCAACTAAATAATTAACATTTAAGTTAATATGCATATTTAAAAAAAAATCTTTTCATATGTTGGTTATGTAAAAAAGAAAGGCGCTCAGTGCACCATTTTGTGCCTTTTCTGCATCGATTTCTGATGTAGATGTCTTGTCAACAAATGCACATGCAGCCCTTTTAAGATACCAAAAACAGCATTGCAGAGACATTTATAAAAGGACAGCACATGGACTAAAACACCAACTTTTCTTATTAAGTTCTACAAACAAAGTTAGTGATCAACTTCTCTTTCTAAAGCACAATTCTGTCATCCATTTCAGACATGTCTTTTACCAAGCTATAACAATATAACAAACAACAAATGCACATGTTCTAAATACTGAGGGGGATGTGTCCCCTGTCCCCCCGAAATTTATACCCATGTCCCAGTTATGTAGTTTTATTTTGGTAAAAGACATGTCTGAGATTGTGCTTTAGAAAGGGAAGTTGATCACTAACTTTTTTGTAGAACTCTGTAAGAAAAGTTGGTGTTTTAGTCCATATGCTGTTCTCTTACAAATCTACAAATCTGACTTCTGCAGTGCTGTTTTTTGTGTCTTATAAGAGCTTCGGGTTGGGTAACTAAATAAATAATACGTTAGTCAGTATGTATATATTTTGAAAAAAAAAGGTGCAAGTTGCACCAATGTGTTTCTGCATCGATCTGCAAGTCCTCTGATTCTTAATGTTTTACTGGGGGCAACAAATATGTGCATGTGCTAAATATTGAGGGGGATGTGCCCCCTGTGTCCCCCCACAACCTACACCCATGTCCCAGTTATGTTGTTTGTTATGTTGTTATAGCTTGGTAAAAGACATGTCTGAAATGGATGACAGAATTGTGCTTTAGAAAGAGAAGTTGATCACTAACTTTGTTTGTAGAACTTAATAAGAAAAGTTGGTGTTTTAGTCCATGTGCTGTTCTTTTATAAATGTCTCTGCAATGCTGTTTTTGGTATCTTAAAAGGGCTGTGGGCTGGGCAACTAAATAACTAACATGCAAGTCTATATACATATTTTTAAATCTTTTAAATTCTTTTAAACTACTTTACACCAATTTGTGCCTTTTCTGCATCGATTTCTAATATAAATAAAAGACCTTTGATACTTAATGTTTGATTGGGGGCAACAAATGCACATGTTCTAAATATTGAGGGGTGTGTGTCCCCTGTGTCCCCCCCGAAATCTACACCCCTGTCCCAGTTATGTAGTTTTAATTTGGTAAAAGACATGTCTGAGATTGTGCTTTAGAAAGGGAGGTTGATCACTAACTTTTTTGTAGAACTTTGTAAGAAAAGTTGGTGTTTTAGTCCATGTGCTGTTCTCTTACAAATCTATAAATCTTACCTCTGCAGTGTTGTTTTGGTGTCATACAAGGGCAACAAATTAACTAACTAACACGCCAATCAATATATATATTTCTTAAATATCTTCTCACATGATGGTTCCAGTGCTATAACTCACAAAATACAAAAGACATCACACATGCATGTTTTTGCATGATAATGGGGGGATCTTTGCTGTTATAGTTGCTAATATCATGCTCTGTTCCTCCTGTCTCCCCCTCATGTTGTCTTTAGTCCTGCTGCTGTGACCACCCAATTACCCCCTCAGGAATCATTCAAATTTAATTGAATCCTATCTAATCTAATCTCAGAGTGTAATAGCTTTATGTAGCTCCACAAACCCCTTATGATACAGCCTTATCACCACCACAACACAACACAGCAGCAATCCAGGCTGTTATTAACATATATTATATTTTTATCACGATCACATAACTAGGGTGCATCCTGCTCGTGGTCGCGAGTCCGATTCCCCCTCTTCCCCTCTTCCACTGGAATGGCAGGGCAGAAATTAGTAGCCAGAAAGCATGTAATTGACAAAGTCACGTGTTCTCACTACGGGCACGGGCACAGCCAGCTCGCGAGCGAATGAGAGCTCAGGAGCGAGAGAGAGAGAGAGAGAGAGAGAGAGAGAGAGAGAGAGAGAGCGAGGGAGCGAGAGAGAAGGAGGCAGCGAGAGAGAGAGAGAGAGAGAGGAAGAGGGAGAGCAGTGCAGAGGTGGCGGCGGTGGTAGTGTGTGTGTGTGTGTGTGAGAGTGAGGAAGGGAATTGAAGGGAAGAAAGAGAGACATGACAAAAATATCAAAAGGCAGAAAGCACGCCGTACCATGCGAGCTAAATTGGTGACCGATGGGATCGAGGATGTCGGATTAATGGTGACTACCGCAGCCCGTTTTCACAGAGGAAGCTTCTCTATTGCAACTTGGGCGCAGAGGGTCCGCGGGGAAACATGGCCGAAGGTTATTCTGCAATTATTTTGTCTTATTTTCTGCCCTCTTTTTTTTTGGTTTTTAGTTTCTCCCGGTGTGCTCGCGCGGGGACGGGAGGGGGGAGGCGGCGGCGGGGGCAAGGTGCAACGTGATTGTTGTTCCAAACCCTTACAAAAAAAAAAAAAAAAAAAAAAAAAACCCCGACCTGAACCGCCCCTGCCGAGCCGAGCACCGTCTCTCACCATGTTGCGCTGCATTAACGCACAGCCTGTGCATTGTTCCAGCCTATATGCTCCTCTGCTTCTCCTAAAGCTCGAGGAACCATGTGTACACCTGCCTGTTTTTTTTTTTTTTGTGTGTGTGTGTGTGTGTATGTGTGTGTGGATCCCGTAGCATGCAACTCCACACACTGCTGTGGATGCACGAGACAAAAAAAAATCCACAAGTTGCACGAGTCCGAGCCGATCATGTGTCAGGCACTCACAAACAACTTTCCTTTTTTTTTTTGTTTGAGGGAATGTTTGATGCACCACGCGCCCCTCCTGATGTCGAAAAAATACAAGTGTAGGAAATTTCTACCGGCCCTGAACTTCACATACAAGTGGAGGGGATTCCCCCACGCTTCTTGAAGAAGTTTTTTTTCCATGCACACCCCCCCCCCCCTTCTGAAATTAAACTTATATAAACCTTTTACGCACGCCATGCTTTTGCTGTATCCTCCCCCCACCAGTGTGTGAAATAAGTTTGCTGCCTGTGTGTGTGTGTGTTTTGCAGGAGGGCCGGGTAAAGGTGGCGGAGAAGACCCCGCCAAGTCCACCGAGCAGGAGGACCGGACTCGACCTCAGATCCTGTCGGGATCGGGCTTCTGCAAATGGTTCAACGTCCGGATGGGCTTTGGATTTATCTCAATGACCAGCAGCGATGGGAGCCCCGTCGACCCCCCTCTGGATGTTTTCGTCCACCAAGTAAGTCCAAAAAAAACACCCCACCTCAATGAAAACATCTGCAGCGTGTGGATGTGATTCCTCCTCCTGCTCTTTTTACTTTTATTTCCTTCCAACATTTCCACTGTCACCTCAAACCCCATCTTGCTCCCTGCACCCTCCCTCTTTTATTTCTCCTCCCAGCACCCTTGTATCATCCGGATGTTTTGCATTGCCCAACACGTTACTGTGTAATCACACGTTGTCCACGGGCTTGGAAAGGAAGAAAAAAAAAAACACGTTTAAGTTTCCTCTTTAGGAGCCACATGCGTCCTAGGCTGTCCCCTCCCTCGCTTCCCTCTGCACTGTAAAGGGAAGGGGAGAAATGTCGTGTGGCTGTGACACGGTTAGTTTCACACTTGGCTCTAATGGACAGCAGAAGCTGGCTTGATATGAGGCCAGCTAACATGTCGGAAAGCATGTTCTTTAACAGAGGAGAAAAGAAAGTGTGCACTCTCCTGCAGCTCTGGAAGCTTCCTCTGCTGCTGCTGTTGCTGCTGTGTTCTGGATGGATCTGCAACACTCCCCCTTTTTCTTTTTACGCACTGTTTTGCACCGCATGTTGATTTATTGTGTATGGAGTTCATTTCTGAGGCTTTGTTTTCGACTTATTCTGCAGCCACACAAAGAGCCTCCAAGCTGCCTCCACGTTTTTTAATCGCCCTTCTTTCTGTTTTGTTTTTACGGTCCCTGTAAAGTGGCTTTTAAAATAGTGGCGAGGGAACGAGAGAGGATGAGGAAAGGCATTTTCACCATTTTTATTTGACACCCTCCCCTTGAGGTGTCTTTATTGTGGGCTCACGGGATGTTGTGCTGAACTGGTGGGAAGAAGGAGGGGGAGCATATCGGGGGTCAGATGTCAGCAGGGATGTAGTGGTGGATAAAAAAGGGTACTCTGATCACTATGAGGGAAACTAGGAGGATTAGGAAATGTAAATTATAGTGTCATGAAGGCATTGTTTATTTCCTCATCTGCCCTTTCTTATGGAAGTGGAATAACTTTAATTTTTATGATTTTTTTTTTTTTTTTTTTTTGAAAAGTTGCTGGACTAAAATAGAAAGTGGGGCCTCTTCAGTTTGGCAAAAAAAGATTTAGTTAACCTATTTGTTGTGCCTCAGCTGTACACCAGAAATGAGGTCTTTAATACTGCTATATTTAACTTTCCTCCATGCTGCATTCACTTCCCTTTTTATTTTGCTATTTTTATATGTTTTATTTTTTAATCAATGACACATTATTGTCCTTGACCTGTCGTTTACGCCTTCTGATCATTATAAAAGCGCCATTTTTCCATGTAAAGTTATTTATTTAATTATATATAATGACAGTCAAGGCCATAGCGTTCATTGTAAACAATTTTTTTTACACTTTTATTTAAGCAGGTAAATTGTGCTCAAGAGTGACCTGGCAAAGAGGGCAAGTTACAGCAAGGCAAACAGACATATACAACTGTCATATGCAACAAATAAATAAAAATGACAGCATGCAATTAACATGAAACACATGAAACAGAGGATTTAGGATCCTCTGCTTGAAAATTTGAAGCTTTGAACACGTGATTTGCTTCATTTTGATGAATATTTATGCACTAATTGTGTTTTCTGCTTCAATTTATGCAGCAAATGTTTTAATTTTGTCACTAAAAGGTGACGCAAATGCACATTTTTTTAAAAATAAGGAGCGCTACCCCCTGAAATGTACACCTGCCAGTACAAATCAATTTAGATCTGAAATAATTTGAATTTTCAAGTGAAGTTGTCGCTTAGAAAAAACCCCATTTTTAGTGAATCATGTTCACACAATACATCGACCTCTGCTTCATCTTTCTCCCTGGATTATCATGTGTAGGTCTACGTCAAAAAATGCACTTTAACAGCCTTTGTGTATGTGTGTGTATCCATTTTTTATATATGCATGCACCGTAGAGGCTGAGGAAAGTGCATATTGCAGGGTTGCGTTATCAGTTTTTTTCCCCTGATTGATTCTTTCATATTGTGGCTCCATCGACTCAAACGGGCTGCATTTACCTACATACTCCAGGCTCCTGATTTCCCTGCTGGCCGGAGACTTTTTAGAAGTGGATCAGGCCAGTGAGAGATGGAAGGTGTAGCAGAAGTCACATAAACGCTGTCTGTCTCAGCAGTTTGTTACCTATAGGACAGCACTGGTGCCATATAGGTGTCTGCGGGATTACTCTCCAGCTAGTGAAGTGGTAATAAAGGTGTAGATATTAAATTGGCTGCAGCTATTAACTGTTTCTGCTCAGGGTGATGGCTTTCTGTAATTGCGTGCGTACATGATGGGGAGGAAAAAAAATGCAAATTGTTCCACTAAATCCCTTTTTTACATGAATTAGCTCGCATACAATGAATCATATGTTTACACTAGTGCGTTTCTCTCCCGTGTTTCCAGCTACATGTTTACCATAATACAGCTGTCATTACACACAAAGAGCAGACAATATGCATTCATAAGCACATTGTCATATTGGATGCAAAACACCCCATTCCTTTGCAAGTATTTGCATATACACACTCATTAAGTCAGTCACTCATTCTCTCTCTTGACTGTTTTGCCTCTCTGTTTCTCTGCTGTCAGCCTGGAGACATTTGGACATATTGATGCCGTCTCAGTGTCTGGGAAGTGTTCATTGAATTAAAAATGCTTCAGGTTGTCTTTTAGGTTGGTAATAAGCACGGGGAGTGTTTCTCTGAAATGTGTGACACGCGTAAAGAGCAGAGCTTTATTGTACACACTGTTGAAAGAGAGTTTGCTTGACACAGAGGTCAGGCGGTGTATTCTGCATTTATGATACAAGGTTAATTGTCTCATACTGTAAAAAGAATAGTGGATGTGTTGCAGGTTTATTCCTGCACACTTCCCCTATATGTATAGGCTGAGGTAAGAACGATGGGGAGGGGAAGAGGGAGCATGAGGACAGGAGAAAGAGGGGGAGAGAGCGAGAGGAGGAGTTTTCCTAGGAGAGGGAAAGAGGAGGGATGTGGGAAAAAATAAGTGTTGGTGAGGGGTGGTGGTGGTGAAGGGGGGGAAGGGTGGGCGGGTGGGGGGTGCTAGTGGTAGTCGAGGAGGAAAACATGAGCGAGAGGTTGGAAAAAGACGAGTGAGTGAAAGAGCAGGAGGTAAGGGAGAGGGGAGGGTGAGAGTGTGTGTGTGTGAGTCAGCGAGAGGGTCCCCGCCCGACCACGAGTTCTCTTCCTGGGAGGCCTCTTCATCAGGGCTCCTATCTGATCACTTCCTTTTAGAAGGTGTGTGTGAGAGCGAGTAATTAAGCTTCTTCACCCGTTTTTTTTTTTTTTTTTACCTCTCCGCTTGGCGATTCGGCACACAAAGCCGTTTCATTATCTCTGTTTGTCAACCCCTTCTCTACCTGGACTGAGTGTTTTTCTGTGTGGAAGTGTGTGTGGAAGTGTGTGTGTGTGAGTGAGTGTGTGTGTGCGAGTTCCTGCTGGGACACGGGGGGTGCTCTCTCCTCGGGCATTCTTTTAAAAAGAGGAATTTCTTTAAAGACAAAAAGGCAGGAGGGTTGGGTGGGGTGAGGGGGTGTGTGTGGCGGTGAGGTGGGAGGCTGCTTGCCCTTTGTCGGTAATCAGTTTGAAATGTTGAACAGTTTGCTGCTGCCGCTGCCGCTATTCTCCTGAAATCTCCAGAGTGTGTGTTCAATTTATGGAGCCCCTGCGAGTGTGTGTGTGGCTCTTACTTTCTGCTCTTAACCACCAGGTTGTTGATGTCTACATGTGAACCGTTGTAGGATGTTTGAGGTTTTTCCAAGTGTGTGTGTGTGTGTGTGCGTGCGTGAGAGAGAGTGTGTGTGTTTTGTGTAGCGAGGTTAAAGTGGGCCCCTAGTGAGATTAACCTCTGGTCCGTGTCACCGTTTGGCATGCAGGCCCCACCCATCTCTGCCTCCAGATAGCCAGTATCAGGCTTTGTCTCTCCTGCAGCCACACTATCCCACCCCCCACCACCACCCACACCACCACCACCACCACCACCACCCCCACACAACCTCCTCCTCCTCCTCCACCAACCCACCCTTCTCTTCTGCACATCAAAAAACGCAAAAGAAGAAGAAAGACTAGTCATGTGACTTCCTTTTGAGGAGCTGGCCACATACAGCGGAGATGATTGGTAATTGGAAAGGTGGCGGAGTAGAAAGCAGAGCAGGGCTAAAAACAAGTTGCAGTTCACCTGGAACACAAAGAGAGCGCCTGCAGAGTGTTGGCTGTGTTTGCACCCTCGCGCATTTATTTATTTCATTTGATTTAAAGCATCTGAGCAGGCTGAAACATTTAACAATTAAAATACGGAAAAAGCCAAGGCAAACAGTGAAGTAGTTTTTTGAAAGAGGCTTTTTTTCCTTCACTTTTAAGTTCACGATTTTATTTGAAGAACAAATCGTCACATTTAAGATGAAGAAAAGGAACATTTTTGCTTCAAAAATATGCAAAACAATTAATTAATTACCAAAATAGGCGCAGATTAGTTTCCTATCAGTCGATTAACAAACTAATCATTTCAAAAATATCAAGAAAAAACAATTTAAAAGAATATTTAGAGTTAAGATTTGGGTGTTTGAAGCTGAAATCACCCACGGCCAATTTCTATTCATAAAGGTGTGGAAAAAAAGATTAAAAAAATAACTTTTCTCAAATGCAAAACATGCTTGTCACAAAGCATAAGACTCAGACGATGAGAGATAATGTGTAAAAATGAGAACACTTAGTCGTGCTTTGATCATATTAATCTCTTCATATCAACACCATAAGAAAGCTAATCAGCTAATAGGCATCATCCCACTTCAGACATGCGACATGCTAACGCCTGCAGGTTGGATTCAGTGCCAAAATACACACAAGAAAGAAAAACAGCTGCTGGATTCTGTCTTGCGAGTGTAGTGTGCTGCAACAAAATCAATTAAATAATGATTTTGATTTAGAGCATGTGCAGCAATAATGTTGCTCGTACAGCTTAAACTAGGGACTGCTGATGAAAACTAAGCTTTCAGCTAACTTGGGTGCATTAGGGTTGCAGTGGTATAACAATTTATGATTATTATGACGTGTACATTAGCCTGTCTGCGGTGTTGAAAAAGAAAGCATCCGGAAGGAGAGTCTCATCTACGTGTGTGTATCTCCTGTCCTCCTCGATTTTATACACACACTATCACTAAGAGTAAAAGTTAAATAAATAATGAAGCGTATGTTCAAAGCAAAAAAATACTGTTTTGAAAAACTGTTTTCATTCCCTTAAGCTTCGTCATCAGTGATAATATTAATAGTAATAATTGTGTAGCACCTGTTATACTGCGAAACTGTGAAAATCTCATATTGTTGCATTTACATTTGTTTGAATTTTGATTATATAGATCATCCCTTTTCAACTTAAAATAATTAAACTACATCAAACTGGCTGTATCTTGGTCAGACCACTCTGGATTAGCGTATCCCTTTAAGTCCAAAGTTGTGTTTACTACGACTTCTATTGCACGTCTGTCCATCCTGGAAGAACGATCCCTCCTCAGCTGCTCTTCCTGAGGTGTATACCATTGTCTCTTTCCCTGTTAAAGGGTATTTTTGGGGGGAGTTTTTCCTTATCCGCTGTGAGGGTCCAAGGACAGAGGGATGTGATTTGTGATATTGGGCTTTATAAATAGAATTGAAATTGAATTGAATTACTGGGGGATCGGTCGCAAATACTAAACATATCCAAGTGTGCATTTTCTGTTATTATTGTGCGTCTAATAGCTGTCTGTCGGGCTATTTGAAGACACTGGAAGAATGGGTTAATGCAATGGTGGAAATGGCGTCTCATGAATGTATGCTCAGTAGAATAAATGGCGATCAGGAGAAAGGAGCGTCTCCTGGACACATATCAAAATGGAGGACAAGCCTACATAGCTAACAGAGATGTACCAATACCACTTTTTCATTCCCGATACCGATTCCAATCCCTGAACCTTAGGTATTTGCCGATACCGAGTACCGATCCAATACCAGCACGTGAAATAAAAATGGATGGGATATGAATTGTTTTATGTCTCAACTCCTAAAACTCTATGTAAAATATTAAATAAATACATAACAGTAGAATGAATGCCATAAAACTTTTTTTTTAAATTATTGTTATCCATCCAGTGTTGACACAAATCAAGACACAGGTTAAAGTGCAGCCACACAATTAGGTAAAAAAACATTTTAAAGGCTACAGTAGAATGCTTTTTAAACTCTGTTCCATTTCTGTTTTGTTTGCCTGTACCGTGCGTTTGCATAACAACGTGAGGCATTACGTGGTATCAGATTGGTCATAGGCTGTACTCGCCGATAACCCGATACCGCATTTTAGGCAGTATCGGAGGCATTTCCGAAACTGGTATCGGGATCGGTACAACTCTAATAATTACTTTCTCTGTGGTTATCTGACCCTGTCGTGGAGTTGACCTCCATATTACGAAAAATACGTGCCTTGTATTTTTGTATGCCCGCAAAATAATATATGTATGCCATGTACCGAGCCTTTTAAACCAAGAAAAAGTTTAATTATATTTACAGTTTTTTTTTTAAACTATGGCAAATGCAGGTAATATCTGAAGGAATGAGTCTGTGTTAATACTGTACCTTGAAACCAAGTTTAGTATCTTAAAATGTTTCACAATACCATGTAAGAAGCTTTTTATTTGTATAATAATGGAAATAATTTTCAGTGAGTAGGTGTCACATTCTCATATAGCTATATATTGGATTTTTAAAGCAGCACACCCATTTGTGTAAAACCAGATTTGAGCGTGTGCTTGTGTTTTGAATGCTCCAGTTATTAGCAGGGCCGTGTGTTTTATCACTAGTCACCTCAGTGAGGTTCATTTCCCCCCTCTCGTGCTGACAAACGCAGCGAGATGATCTAGTGCTTCCTCCCTCAGATCAAATATTTGCCCCCGTCATAATCGAGGGGTGTTGGATGTTGTTAATTTGAAGCAGGGGAAACATGAAGTCTTTTTAGTGTTTGATGGGGGGTTGGGCCGGGTTCAAGGGTCAGGGCCGCTAATGACAACGTGTTGAGGAGGGCTGGGGTGTCAGCGTCATAAGAGAGGCTCTGTTGACGGGTCTCCTCGACGTGTTGTGTGTGTGTGCGTGTTTTTTCTTCCTTGTTCTCCTCCTTCTTCATCCAGTGTTCTCACTCCTTTTCTCTCTCTCGTCTTTCTTCTTTGGTTTATATGCGTCCTGTTGGGTTATGTCCATCTGAGCTGATCTGGCCCAGCTTCGTCCACTTAGCATTTCCTGTGTGTAAAAAGCTACTTAATGGCACCACGCCACATGGTGACCGCCATCTCCCTCACCCCCTACACACCCCCTTTTTCCCTCTCAATGCGAGCACGATCCAGCATGCGGCTCTGCGTGGGCCACCTCTGATTTAAAGCATCCCATAATTAGCCATTCCATAGCCGGTGGTCGCCACGGAGAGAGGCTGGTTGGAGAATGGTGGGTGTCCTCTCTCTCTCTCTCCGCTTCCCCATCCCCTCACATTACAGCTTCCTGTATTGATTGCTGGGCCTGGTGATGACGAGGGCCTGGCTGATGAAAAGGAGGGCTATTTCTATCCAGGATGTTGGAGTCCGTATTGATCGCTGGCTCCTTCCTACACACACACACACACACACACACACACACACACAGAGCCATAGGAAGATATTTATTACATATAAGGAAGCTCGTAAGCATAATCAAGCCATCTCGGAGTCGGTATCCATTTTGTTGGCTCAGTTTCTTCACTTTTGAGGATGACAGTAGCGGCTGGTGGCTCTGAGTCAGAGCGCTGAGAGCTGGTGTGGTCCACCAGTCGGGCAGGGGGTGGTGCTGCGATGGTTATACCACTGACCCCCGGATTTCTGCTGCTGACCTGTGGGGCTCCTGATCAAATGGGGGTTTTGTTCCTGGGCTCCCCCCAGGTCCAGCCACTGATCAGGAGTTGCTCCTCCATTGGAGCTGAACAGAATGCGCTGGAGGCATTTCCATGAACCTCCCCCCACCACCACCACCTCCTCCTCCTCCGCCTCCTCCAAACTCCCTCCCTCATCCACCACCCCCTGCTCCAGGCCACTCCTCCATTTTGTGTTCACCCTCTCTCTCTCTTTCCCTCTCTCTCTCTCTCTCTCTCTCTCTCACGTTCTCTCGTTCCCTCTCCGCGGCCGTGCCCTTTCCTGACCTCTGTGCGTAAACTGAAACGGGTCAGGACACCCGCCAGGTCACTTGAGAGGAGGGGACTCGGGTTACAGGTTCAGATTTGTGAAGTTTTTCTTTTTTTTTTTTTTTTTACACACACACCAGCATGGAGACACACACACATGTAAATCCACATGCTGCGTTTTATTACGTAATTGTGGAGCGACTGAGCTGCTGCAAGCCCATGCTTCAGAAATGTAGCTCATCTGAGACGTGAAGGCGTGAGTGTGATACCACGTCTCATATGGAGGACGTGTGTGAGTGAGTGTGTGTGTTTGTGTGTGTGTGTGTGTGAGAGAGAGAGAGAGAGTGTGTTTTCCTGCATTTCTGCAGAACAAAAGGGGTTGTGTGGTTTCCTCACTGGTGCATTGTGGGCATTGACGGGGTTGAAGAGGGGGTAGGGTGCTGAGACAAACCACTCAACTTTGACCTGGAGAGCCATGCTGCCTGTGGACTGAAGACAGGAGAGGAACAGGAAGGGCTCATGCGCCGTACGGTCTGAGAGACGAGTCGATGACTATTCATCATTATTCAGAATCCGTTTTGTTTTGCGGGGGGATGGGTGCAATTTTTTATTCACTTTCGACTGATTTGTGCTGCAGGAGTGCCTCTCAGTCATTCGGATGGTCTAATGATGGTAATCATAAAATCAATTGGGGGTTTTAATTTGAATGAGCAGGTTTCTGACCGCTTCAGGTTGTGTATTCCAAAAAAAACAAAGCCAGGTTTGGTGTGTGCACGTCGTTGCAGTTTTGGTTGATACATTAATAAATTATCGATTGTCGAATCTGGGAATTCACAGTTTTTGCTGCAGAGCAACTCCACATCGATCTTTATCGCATAAAGCCATAAGCTCAGCTCGTAACTGCCCTCATCATCCCTCCTGTTTTACTCCACCTCTTACATCTGTTGTGCACAATCTCATTTCCATTCCCCGATTCTCGTCCTTTCCTCAAAGCCAAATCCAATACCTGAATGCCCAAAATGGACAAGCCCTCCATCAGAAAATCGACTAGCAGCAGAGTGGCCCTGGCTGCAGCCCGCACTGACTGCAGGGAGAGAGTCAGGCGGGACAGCGGCGAGGGAGAGCAGTGAATTAATATTTGGCAAATTATTTATGGCGAGCATTTTAAATTTTGAAAATAAAAAATGTCTAAATGAGTAAAAAGAAGTTGGATGTAAAGGCTCCAGGGACAGTGATTCTGTATATGTTTTAGTGAGGAATACGATTTAAAAAAACAAACAAACAAACAAACAAACAAAAAAAAAAAACATATTTCCAGGGGTGTAGGCTTCATTTCAACATTGGTGGAGGACATATATGAAACAGGAGGTTTGGGGTCCTCCTCTAGGAAATTCTGAGCATCAAACATTTTATTTGCTGCATCCAGTTTTTGCCTCTTCTGCCTCAGTTCATGGTGGAAATGTCTTAAATTTCATCAAAACAGAAGTTCTCTGCTGCCTTCATGTTTTCACTAACGAGACAAATGCATGTTCTAAATATTTAGGGGGGAAATCTCCCCTGTATCCTCCCTGAAATTACACCTATGTCTATTTCATTTCCTTTAATCTGAGCCACTTTTGCTGCTTGTGGCTGCTTTTAAATTCTTTACCATTTGTAGCTACTTTTATTTAACATTTAGTCAAGATAAACAGTTATGTACTCAAAAATCTAGTGTAAAATGCACCCACATGTACACATTACTTAAAATTAACTAAAAAAAATGCATATGCAAGTTTTTTTTTTTTTATTCTTTTTGCGCATACTTTATATTTCATGGTCCTTCATAAACATACATTTTTAGCAGCAGAATCTCAGTTCACACACTAGCAACAAAAAAATTTTGTATCAACCTGTTTTCTTTTTAATCAAAAGTATTAAACAATTGTTTTAATGTATTAAATTTGTGTGTCATACAAAAAAATTTAGGTATACAGTTAAAGTTAGGAATAAAGCTAAACTTATTTGAGTTGTCTAAATCACTGCTTTTCAATCTGGGGGTTTCAAAACCCATTAGGTGTCTCCAAAGCGTCAAGGGGGCGTCACAAGGCCTTGATTTTTCTTGATTTTAAGAGGAGTAAGAAAACTTTTAAAGATTAAAAAATATATACAATAGGTCTATATTTGAGCATTTCATTCATTTCTGTTAATGATGCAGAACAACCACCGCTCCACCTGGCTTGGACTTGGCAAGGTGCTGGAAACAACAAACACAAAAACAAGTCCAAACTCATTGTTTCTTATTGTTTCACTTTATTGTTGAGATTCCAATCTGAAAGCTGAACAATAAAGTGTTTGGAAATCTTTTTCTACCAGTTTTTTACCATTAATTTCTGTACGGGAAACTAAATGAATTAGTTAATATCAGAGTTTAGATTATTAATTATGATGTAAACTTAAAAATAATCTCACATGATAAAGGCACAGTAAAGATCTGAACACAAGCTGTAGTTACAGAGTCTTCACTCTCTGCTATACAGCTTCATCCTGCATCAAAAAAGTACACAGATAAAACAACTGAAGAGCTATTAGAACAACGGCCATGTGTCAGAGAGACAAAAAAATTAATTTATGAAGTGTGTATGATTGTTAGCAGTTAAAAGAAATACACAAAATATAGACAATCATATAAAAAGTCCCTTAAATATCAGGATAAACCCTCTCTGGTGCACTCATCACAGGAAGAAATCTGCTCAGAATTTACCCAAATTGCTTGTTTCACTGAAACTTCCTGCAGTTATTTGGTTCAATATGTGGGTTAATTACACAATTAATCCGTTGTTTTTCACTATTACTGTTTTGCATTGAATATAATATGAAATATCAGCAAAATATGTCACTTATTTAGTTTACTTAAAAGTAGAGAAGGAGCACCTTAAGGAAAAAAATGTGAAGAACCACTGGTTTAAAATGTCAAAAATAATGGCTTTGTAATGTATTAGATGGCACTGCATGAAAATGTTCCTTTAAAATAACAGATATATTTAATTTAAATGAGTGAGATAACATTTTTACATCTTAGAAGCTTTTCATGCACACATAGAAGCCACATAATTACATTCTGCTGAGAGTTTTTAATTTTGCTGTGTTGGCGTTCAAAATTGACATTTCTCAGTCGAGCTGAAAACTGTGCTAATTGATGCAAACATAATTCTTCTGTTTCTATTTTACTTTGTTACTACTTTATTTTGAATTTATTTTTTGAAGCTTATTCTGAACAAACTTGTCTTTTAAAGGCACACAGTGAAACTTTAATGTAATCCTCAATTTATCCTAATCTTCCACTTTTGTCTTTATGTCACAGCACAGTGGTATTCAGGCAGATATCCATCATAGTGCAGTGAGCTCAGACACTATTCTTAGTTTGTAATTATTTCACACATCTTTTATCCCTCCTCTCACTGCTTTCTACATCCCCACCTTTTCACTCTCCTACCTTTTCATTTATATCCTCTAATAGAGCACCTTTAGCTTCCTGTAACTGCAGTCGTTGACACAGACAGTATAGAAAAGGAAAAAAAAAAATGCTGCCGAGCACATTTTCTCTCCTTCCTGTATAGTCTCACATTTGATTCCCTCTGATCATTTGTTCCTCTCTCTTCCTCTTTCTCCTACACATCTGTGAATTTACAGATAGGCTGCGGTGTTATTTATAGGCCTCTGTGTATAGTAGGTAGTAGGTTCGCTCTGCGCACTGCGTGCTCGTGTGGGTGTGTGTGTTTACCTATGCCGAGATCTGCTGGGCTCGCTGCGATTCATGAAGGTCATGGATACAGTGTGCCTGTCAGCCGTCGGTTCTGTGCGATCAACAACACATAAATCATTGTCCGGTGGTTATGTAGTAACTAAATCAATAATGCCGATCATGTAGATAAGATGGATGGTGGATGTGCTGAGAGAAAATGATTGCACAGGGGCGCGACGTCTTTTCTCCCTTTTGCAAAAGGGAATAGGAAGTGGTGCCTCTGCGAAAAGTAGATAAAGGGAGTGAAGCAAGGACGCTGTGTGTGAGATAAAGTCTCTCTGTGCACAGACAGTTGGTGCAAACCACATACAGTCAATCCGCCATGTTTGAATGATGTCTCTCTGTGTACATTGTGTGCTGCTGGATGTTTGCCGCATGCAGCAGCGCATTGCGAGCCCCACAGTAAACTTCCCGGCGTTAATAAGAGTTGATTCTTCTGTGGCCGTTATTAAGGGATGAAAAGTGTCGACGGGGGGCCTGATAATGCTCTCAGGCAACAACATTTGAGTGTGAAATTAGCTCTGCTGATATGCGGACTTACATAACATGACCGCCGAGCCTCACTGTATTCTAATAATTGAAAACCGAGGTATTAATTTGCGTCCTTTCATCAAAGAAATTACCTTTTTTGGGTCTCTTAACCTCTCACCTCCGCATTGAAGACGGTTTATGTATAAAGCATGTGCTCTTTGTCAAGTTAATGTATCATTCGAGGTTAAAAAGCACCCAGTAGAGCCCACCAAGGTAAAGCACATCTTGATACCACTGTGTGTATGGAGCCTTTAAAAAACGACATATTGGAGAGATTTGAATTGCCTTTATAGAGCTCCCAAACGATTCATAACTCAAGGCCATGTGGGTTTGAGTGAGTCAGATATATATTTTCTTACCACTGTGCTGCATTGAATTGTGCTCCGACAAAAGTCACAGGCACAAGCGCCCCATCAGAATTATTGTTATTGTCTCGCCCACAGAAACAGACTTAACTTCCCGCTTTGAGTCTGAAGCTATAAGAGCTATAAGCGCCTGCCACTTTTAAATGGATAATTGCTTTCGTTCTCCCAACAGAGCAAACTGGTGATGGAGGGCTTCCGCAGCTTAAAGGAGGGTGAGCAGGTGGAGTTCACCTATAAGAAGTCCTGTAAGGGCCTGGAGTCCCTGCGGGTGACCGGACCTGGTGGGGGACCCTGCGCAGGCAGCGAGAGGAGACCCAAAGGGAAGGTCCCACTCCAGAAACGCAAACCAAAGGGAGACCGGTGAGTGGGATAAAATTCTAAAATCATTTTTATGTTTTCTACATCTGCAGGAATGTACTGATTCACATGCATGTATTCACACCTCACTAGGCTTCCAACAAAAGCTATATGTGAGCGTTGGTAGCTGGCATTCACCAAGCCTGGCTGCCTATAAGGGAGACATATGTTATATGTACATCTCACTGCAGACAGCCATTTCTGAGTGGGTTGAGATTATAGATTAAATCTATTCAATCTGCCCGAGTACATGCCTGTTGCTATGGTTATTGTGCACCATAATAAGGAATTGAATAGGGCACTTTGCCTGCCTTTGCCGCTATTTTAAATCAATTTGCCAGCTTTTACATTAGAGACGGCATTAGCACAGGGATGGATTGGGCTTATATGCATCTCAATGCGGCAGTGGGTCAATCAATTGTTTTGTCCTCACTAAAATCCTGAAGGGTGCTTTGCTAAAATCTGTCAGAGGGAGCCATATGGAGCTCCTTGAAAACGCCTGGTGGTTTTAAGCAGAGGAGGCTGTTTTCCTCCCGTCCTCCTGTTGACGGAGAACGACGTATAGCAAAACGCTGGCAGGCAGAGCCGAGCGTGTACTGTATATCTGCTGTAGGGAGGTGTCACATGACCGCCATGCAGCATTTACATTAGAAAGTCCAGCTCTGCCACTCTTCATGTTGCTGCATCACAGCTGCTTCAGCTGTGTCGTCCCATTTTTTTTTTTTTTTTTTGCAAGGTGTGAAGAGAAAAGCTTTTGTTATAAAGCAGGAAACAGTATCTGTGAGAGAAGGCTCCCTGATTGTTTTACACAGCTGAATAATTCAGTTTATTTGGGATAATTGATCCAGTGTTAGGTCAAGTGTCTCTACCTTCTCCTGAGGTGGCAACAAGGCGGTGTTGGATTCAGAGATGGCAGGTAGATGTCTGTGATGTCATCTGTGTCTTTGTGAGCGTCGGCTCCTGTGGCAGTTACCGCTGCTCTGACCCCTGCTGGTCACTCTGTTATGCAACCCGACTATTGTGTGTGTAGTCCATTCTTTACACTGCTGCTGTGTGGCTCTCATCTCTGTGGGGCAGGGCTGCAGCATTAATGGGAATATGATTGAAATGGCAACATTGCCAAGTACAATGTTCACCGCAGAGGCTGCAATTTATTGATAAAGGTAAAACGTGTAGCAGCAAACCTCTGTAAATGAAGCACTGTGGTGCTATAGAGATGCCTCGGCCTAAAAATGGTACTCCAGATGTAAAGGGGAACACGCTTGTTTGTAGCAGAGCACAGCAAAAATCATATCAACATATTTTTTTTTTATAGTTTTCCAGTGAAATTAAAATGCAAAAATGACAATTTCCACCAACATCAGGGCTCTTTCATATTTTGCAGCTGTGTAAGAATTGTGTTGGATTATTCAGCTGTAGTGGGAATAATAATGATAATTACGAAAGCAGTGCGAAAACAAAAACACTGCCTCCTAAAGAAAATGTCTCCGTAAAAATTAAAGGTGCCTCACAAACCGTTTTCCGCGTGTTATTCCCCGAATGTTTTCAGCTAAAAGGCAGTTTCCTGTTTCTTTTATATGCAATATAGTTCATCTATAAGTCATGCGATTTTTAAATCACCATAAATTCAAAGTACCCATAACTGTGACCTTTATGCAAATTAATTCATTTAAGATAAACCCCTTGAGATGGGTCAACTCATTTTCAAGAGGCTCCTACACATAATGCAGCATCAAAGTAGAAGCAAACAAAACAATAAACAGTCCAACAAACTGCTCAAAAAATAGTGAATAAAAGAAAATGGATTCAACTGTTAAAAGTCTTCAAAATTGCTAACAACATATGTCACATAAAACATACACTTAGTCTCCAAATAGGAGATCAGGGCTTTCTTAAACACACCAAATGATGTCACAGACCTTTTCAAAATAGTTCATTTTAATTGATTAAAAAATAAGCTTTAGACATGATAGCGTCTTAATTGCACGAGTCTTGTTGCTAAGCAAAATGTAATTGTATTTCCAACGCTACATTGTTTGCTGTAAATGTTAAGATGTTTAAAGCCTTTGAATTTATTAAGATGAGATTAATCTGTTTTATAATTAGCCACTCTGAATCTAACACATTAAAGGAAGATGTTTGGTTTAATTTTAAAGAAAATAAACTTCAAAGTGTCGCCTTAATTCTACCTCAAATTAATACGTAATTGTTGATACCAGTGGATTTGAAGTATTGCTGTTTTATGTCAATTTGAAGTATGCTACTGAAGCTATTTTTTGTCTAGTTGTAGTTTTTTGGGAGCATCTTACAACCTGATGTATTTATGATAAATTCCCCAAGCTGTAGTGTAATAAGGAGGCACTGCATAAATGCATCAAATAGAGCATCCCTCGATGGATCGGAGGATGTTAAATGCTCTCTGGAATTGATTCAGCTGCTGTTTAAAAGCACTGAGGACTGAAGCAGACTTTAGCCGTCATTAGAGAGAAACCTGTGTGTTCTCATGAAGTGGCAGCATTTTGCCAACATGCTCGTTCTGTTAACTGGCTTTCAAAGTGGAAGCATTTTAAAACCTTGATGGTGAACCTTTGTGTTCTGCTGCTGCTTTAGCTTCTACCTAATGTCTCTGTTTGGCCTCATCCTTGATTTAAACTCACCGTGAAACACACACAATTTAAAACCAGTGGATGTGTCGTCTGTTTTTAGACGTTGTGGCGTGTCGAGCACTGCACGGCAGATTAGAAGAAGAAGAAGAAGAGAAAAAGACACAGAGCTCTGTAAAGTGACATGAAGCCTTAAAGACGAGCATCTATTGTCTGTAAAAGAGCAAAAATTGTCCATTTGATTTGACGTGGTGCCAGAACAGTTGGTGGCATCCTGACGGGCTGAAATCTTGGCCACCATTTGCCTTCTGTCTTTTTTCTTTTTTTTTTTTTTTTTATTCTAGCTCTTTCAGCACCCAATTGCTTCTTGTCAAATTTAATAACACAGTGTAGTTTGGTATGCCACAGAGTGCTCCTCACGGCTGATCCGGAGCCATAGCTGGTGTCATACTGCCATCTAGTGCTGAGTCTGAGCTGCAGCAGGTGGCTTAACTCCACGGTGCTGATGTTTCATGAGGGTATGATTTTAGTTTTTATTTTAATTTATCCTTCATAAGTAGAGGCATGTGTTGATTAAGTAAAAAAAAAAAAAAATCAAATTTACGTTTTTCAGTTACAAACAGGTGAATTTGGAAAACATTTTCAACAAATAGACATCGCCGTGAAACTTCCCCAGCTGATTACATATATTAAGACAATTTTTTTTCTTGAATTAAAGGTTTTCTCAAATTTTATATTTTAATATGCAAACAAAGCATTACTGAATTACTGTAAAACTTTAGTTAAAAACCTAGTCCCAGTTAGATGCCCAGTCCCTTTTATTCGCCTGGTATGGATACACTTTTTGGCAAATAAACACCTGTCTCAATTTGATGCCTGGTCTGGTTGCCAAGCAGTTCAATTTCATTTTATTTTTGTGAGCAATTGTTTATTGTTTGTATTACAAGCGAGAAAAGCAGTGATGCCGTCACAAATGTACAATACAAGAATCTGACCATAGTACCGGAGCTGCAAACACTAGTAGCTTAGTTATGTAAGGCAGATATTGACTAACAATTATAATTGTCATCGTAATTATTATCACCATCATTACTATTAAAAGACAATGTACATGGACTTAGGACAAGCACAAAACAAAAACGTGCAGAAAAAAAATAAAGTAATAGTAAAATAATAAAATAGATAGATAAAGAAATAAATAAATAATTATCACCATCATTACTATTAAATACAGCTCTATAGAAAATGTCCATTGACTTATAACAAGCACAAACCAAAAACATGCAGACAAAATTAAAATAAATAATAATAATAATAAATAAAAAGCAATATTGATAATAAATAAAATATACTAAGAATTATACCACTTCCATTCTTTCTGTATCATTTATTCCAGCCCCACCTGTTTGCCAGCCAGGAATCCAATAACAGTTGTAGACATAAACGAGGATTCAAATACAGATGCCAATTTCCTCCATCATCCATGATGATATCCACAGAAATAGCTGTGAGGATATATGAGATATATGTATACAAGTCCTCAAAGGAAATACAGAACATATGTATAACATACAACATAGGTAAGAAAATAGCAAGAAATCAGAATAACTGCAGATAGTTACATCAAAGCACCTATCTTTTCTAGAGTCTGACCAATAAATGATAATGTGTATCTTCGCATATTGTCGACGTGCTGTAGAAAGCTCTAGCTGTGCAGTATCTCTATAAGAGGAGAGCCATTGCCTCAGCGACAGCGGCAACCTACCATCCTATTAGCAGCTAACAAGAGGCGCCTATCATTTATATTTAGCTGTAAAGAAGAAGCTTCATTAAGTTAAAGCAAGCGCTCTGAGTGAGGGATGGCTTTTCCAATAATATCAGACATAGTGCTGGAAATCTTTTTCTAAAAACTATTTACCTGCGGGCACTGCCAAATCATGTGGAAAAAAGTACCGGTGATATTGTCTCAGCAAAAGTCACAATATGGATCAGCTCTAAGTTTCATGTGTTGTAACAACACAGTTATTTTTGATAACTATTTGTGTGAGTATTGTTTTAAAAGGATAAAGTGGGGTTGTGCTGGTGTGCTGGGTGTTGTAACTCACTCTCTGATGCTCTGTCTGATTTTTATACAAGTAATATTTATACTGGTTTAAACAAATAATTTGATTGTATTTTCCATCTTTGCTTTGCATAAAAAGAATCAAAGGCCTGTCCCATATAACCTGTTGATTTCAGTGATTTAAGCAAATAATAACCCGGGTTATTAATTAATGTTTTATGGTAACTATGTGCAAATTTGTTGCAATTTCCAGAACATAAATAGTAGATAAAGCCGGGTTCAAAATCCTTAATTTTGTCAATATATTAAGAGTTAAAGGTTTTACAGAGGGAATTCTGGATGTCTTTTAATAACTCTGTAAATCAGCAAATACTGGTAGTAACAGCCATAAAAACAAATCTAATTTAAATGCTTTTAGGAATAAAATGTTTTATAAATTAGGCAATGAATGATATACAAATGCCTCTATCAAACCCTCAAGAATATATATAAGAATCAAACTGTAAGTAATGTGAGGACTACAGAATTGGAGATTTCTGGCTTAGAGTGCGAGAAAGAAGCATTTTTTTTTCTTTTTTTTTTTTGAGAAAATGGCCTTGAAAGATATTCATTGTTATATTCTGTATCTTTTTAGACCAAAATTAAGACGCTACAGGGGAATAACATACACATTTTAACTAACAGATATGACCATGAAACATCCCCACTTGATTATTAACATTAAGACAGTTATGTTTGTATCACAAGTTTTCTGATTTTTTTTTTTAAATGCAAATGGGGGAATTGTTTAATTTAATAAGCAATATCTGCAGACATCTAGAACAGAAATCTGAACATTGGATGAAGCCATGTTTGAAATTCTTTTTTCATTGTGTCATCCTCTCTGAGGCAGATGTGATTTGTGATATTAGGCTTTATGAATAAAACTGAATTGAATTGACGTATTTAGTATCAGACATTTTACAGATATCCTTTTTATCACTCCATAAATCAGAAAATGCTGTCAACAGCCATGAAAAATAAATGAATGAATAAATTAATAAAGAAATTAATAGGATTCACCATGTTTTTAGAAATAAAATGTTAAGAATAATCAGGCTATGATTGATTTATGAACAAACTCCTCACTAAACTTGGTGAAACCTTTACTAATATAGATTGGAATAAAACTAAAATGTGTGTATGTAAGTGCTACTGAAGTGGAGATTTTGGCTCAGACTGTGAGAAAATGGCCTTTAAATACATATATTCTAACATTCCATACATTAGAGCAAAAAAGACACTACAGGTAAATAAGGTAAAATTTTACCACACAACTAATACAACTATTTTTTTTTTTTTAAATTTTTGTTGTTGTTGTTGTTGTTTAAACATTCAAATGAGGCATTATTGAATTAAAACTGGCTTTTTTCATAAATTCCCAGAGCAGAAATCTGAACTAAAATAAACAACTAAATATGTATTTTTTGGATGTTTTCTTTTCACAAGTCTGAAAGAAGATATGGAAGCAAAATAGTCTAAAATCTCAGAAGTGACCAGTGTATTGCCCAAACACCTTAACTTAAGATTTTCCTTAAAGTTCCAGTTAAAGTCTCCTCAAAATAAAATCAGTTGCATAAAACACCCTTAAACCTTCTCCTTAATGTTTCCTTAAAATGGTCACTTGAGTATTTAAGTATAAGACCAAGACAAGGAGATAACTATTAAGCATCCTTGAACCATTGCACAAAAGACCTTAGAAACCAAAGCAAGGTATAAAAAAACCCCAAAGGTTCCTCTGACTCTATCTTAACTGCAACATGACTGAGTTTATGGTGGGAAATTAAAACACCTGGAGAAAAGTGTTCTGCGACCAAGAGAGCCCAGTGGTTATGCTTTTGATTTTACACTGTAGATCTGACTGAATTAATTTTCGTTGCAATTTCTGTTTTTTTTTTGTTTGGTTTTTTTGCTATTTGGGGATCAAATTTACTTTGTATGATTACAGTCCGCCATTTTGTCATTAACTAACTTTAAGCCAACTTTGTGAGACGACAGCAGGCATCACAAGCATGAGTCCAAGCGAACAAACCGTCTCCATGGAGACTTCTACTGCTGTAAAGTGTCTTTCAAAGCAGTAAATTGTGTGTTTTTCCTTAACTAAGGAAGGGATTCTGTGCAACTGTGTATTAAGCCTCAAGTGTCATACTTACATTTCAGAAAACACCTTAAATTTTCTTAAGTATTTGACGATCAAAATTTCCTGGGGGATAACCCCAAACCCCTTGTTTCAAATGTGTCCCCCCCTGATGTTAAATCAAAAGTTACACCCTTGGACTAGTGCATGAAAAAACATCTGTAGTGTCTCCCTTCAACGTATAAACTGTCTTGTGTGTCACAATGTGCTGAGGGCTTCTGTTATCTCTCCTCCTTGTCTCCTTCACCCTGTGCAGCTGTTATAACTGTGGAGGTCTGGATCACCATGCCAAGGAGTGTGGCCTGCCCCCCCAGCCAAAGAAATGCCACTACTGCCAGAGCATCACGCACATGGTGGCTCAGTGTCCCCACAAGGCGCTGGCGCCCGCCACAGGCTCTCAGGACCAACATGCGTCTACCTCGGCCTTCAGCCCAGGGACCGGGCCCTACCTCTGCCCCCCCGAGGAGGAGGAGCGCTCCGGCTCGTCTCCCCTGGAGGGCTCCTCCTCCTCCCCCGAGGAGCCCCACACACACCGCGGCCCCCGGACCCAGAGGTGGAGGAAATCCTGAAGAAAGCCCATAGAGGTGAACCTGTCACCTGCTAACTCCCCGACCCTCATGTCTCCCCTCAATCAAGGATACCTGAAGCCCCCCCTGCCCCCCCACCCTCATCTACCTCACACCTGTGAAAAAAATGGGAGGTCTTGATTTCTTTACTTTTATTTTATTTTTTATTTTTCTAACCAGCGCAGCTATGGCAACGATCAACGGGGTACGGACGTGCGTGAATGTGTGTGACTGACTTGCAGTCATCTTGTGCAGCTATGGCAACCACCGCTGGAATGGTGACTGCAGGGAATGACTGTTTTTCTTGTTTCAATCAGTGCAGCTCAAGAGTGAAACAACGTGGTATGAATCTTGTTTTTCTTTTTCCTCCTTGGACCTAAGTGTTGGCCATTTCAAATGCTTTTGTTTCCTTACAGATGTTGTTGATTTTAAAGCCACAAATGTCTATCCTGTAGGCCTAATCATTCCACAAATCATGTTGCATCCTTACGGCACACACGGTAGCTCATTTATAAGAAGGATTAGAAGAAGACTTTTAAAAGCTTGAGACCCTCTAAGCGATAATCCAGACCCGTTAGGATTGTTAGCTCGGCTTATGAAGATCTGTAGGGAAACTTTACGGATTCCAGAGGGAATTTTTCTAAAGGCGGCGAGCTGCTAAAACACATTCTCTATAACCTCGAAATGCTCACAAACCTCTCCCTTACATGAAATAGACTGGACCAACTGATTGTCACAGAGTGTGTGTTTGTATGCGTGTGTCGGGCATGCTTCGAAAGAAACTGTCAGACCGGCCTCTTCTCCGGGCGCGAGTCAACACTATTAACGTTTCCTATTATTAGACATAGACCAGCTTAGATAAGACGTCATGTAATCCAGCTAGATCCTAGTTTAGATTCAAGGTAATGAGTCAATCATTAGACTTCCATTTTGGTTGTTGCATAATTAGTTGAAAATAACATTACAGTTTATAAGATCATAGTATAAGTCATTAATATATATGTAAAGTCACAAGATATAATTGAAATTCTATTAACTTTAAGTAATGCATATATAAGGAATTAGCTCTGACATAGGTGAATAGCCCTGTATATTGCATGGGACATGTTGTTGTGTGAAAACTTGTAGCTCTCTCTCTATTTAACCGTTTTCATCCATGACAAATCAAAATGACTTTTTTGTTTTTAAACTTTACTCCACGCCTTCTTTTTCATTAGTTCACATAGACCGGATCACTGTGATGTCGTGCAAACACTTCCGGGTAGACAACTGGTTGTTATTTTCAGCCGTAACTGTAACGTTTAAAGATACAGAGTCAAGCATGTTGGTCCAACCTATCTGACGTTTCTGCTGCGCTTAGTTTTTGTACTGTGTTGCTTTGCTAGTGTCTTTGATAAACCAAATCTACCGGACACTAATTTGCTTTTCCTAGGATGATGAAGGCATGACCCGCCCCACGCTGGCTTTCTCTGCATCTGATTGGCTTACCCTGACAGTCTTACCCTAAGGGTACAGTCGCATGTGAGTGAATACACACGAGCAGTGAGTGATGTGGATGTTACCCGATGTGACAGACACAGAAAGCTAGCTTGCTAAGAAATACAGCAAAATATGATGTTATTGATACATTTTCCGGTGGTAAGGTGGTGCAGTGGTTAGTATTGTCGCCTCACAGCAAGAGGATTCCTGAGTTCCTAGGCTCCTCACCTTGGGTTCAAACCCTCCACCCAGGGTTGGAACCCAGGGTGGAGGGTTCGAGCCTTTCTATGAGGAGCCTGCATGTTCACCCCTGTGTCAGCATGGGTTTTCTACAGGTACTCCGGTTTCCTCCCACGGTCCAAAGACATACAGGTTAATTGGTGACTCTAAATTGCCCATAGATGTGAATGTGAGTGTGAATGGTTGTCTGTTCTCTGTCTCCAACTCACCACCAACCACCGTCATGGTCAATATCATACAGTCAGCTGGTATGACATGGCAACAATCACTGTCTCCTCCATATACTTCTTTGCGACCGGTTGAGGCTGCGACTTTGACGGTCAAAGCTCAAAGTTGAACTCTACGACATGCAATTTGCTTTGCCACCAGAAGCAAATACTTCATCGCCCATCTGCTCGCAATGAATGGACAGAAACAGAAGGCGAATATCCATGAATGTTAATTTTGCTCATGTGTGACTGTACCCTAACCCCAACCAGTCTCACTCCTCTTGCCGAAACCTAACCAATCCAACCAATGAAGCAAAGTGTACCAGCCAAACAGAAAGAGAGTAGGGCGGGTCATGCCTCCACTATCCTCGGAAACGCCTGCAAACCAGCAACAACGGCATAGAAGCTAAGAAATGTATCGCTAAAAAATCACATCAGTTCAAGTGTACGCTATATCTGGAATATTTTCACTGCTTTATGTTACACACTAACTGACAGAGGAAGCAATAGACCAGCAAATCCCATGTTCTAAAATTTTTTTGGGGGCTTTATTGCCTTGAAAGGGGGAGAGGGTTGGAATCGAAGCTGTGATGGTTGCAGCAAGGACACGCCCTTTGTACATGGGAGGCCTGCTCTACAAAGTGAGCTAGGGGGCACCCCTACAATAACTGTTTTTGTCAATAAAGTTTGGTGGCTTTGAGATAGCGGCTTCAGTTCCCCATTGGAAAGGTTTTTCTGATGGCAAGCTACAGCAGTGAAATATCTTGAATATAGCATACATTTAAACTGATGTTGATTTGTTTAGTTGGCTAGAAACTAACCAATTGAGGCAGCGCTTGCTGAGCGTCAAGATTTTCTACCCGGAAGTTGTTGTGAACAAACATCGTGATTCGATCTATACTCAGCGATCACCTCCGACCCAGCACAAAGACTCACCTTGTTTGATTAAAGGTGCGGACCATTACAGTGTCATCACAGCTGCTCTTACTTACTTAATACCTCACCAATTCTTCCTCTTTGGAGAAACGAATGTCACAGAACGCCAAGCTGTTTGCTCTCCCAGCTGTGTTGCAGTAAGATCGAACCACCTGTTCCTCTTCCATCTGTGCCTACCAGTTGTTAGTTAGCACCAGCCAGGTAATGCTCACTCCTCTTTAGGATGATGAGAGGCCGTCACTGCTGCTGCTGCTGCTGCTTCAGACTCACTGAAGAGCGCGAAAGAGATAGAGAGGGGGAGAGAGAGAGAGAAAGAGTGCTGCTTTTGGTATAACTTGAATCCCAAGCATGGCTTTAGTGGCACTTATTTGTGACCTAACAACTCTTCTCTGACCATATTGAATGTGAAAAGAGCTTATCTGAAGTGGACTCCTCACAAAGTTCTCGTCGGGGTCGCTTTGGAGTTGTATCTTAATGTTCTGACAAATCAAATAACTTTGTATGATGATATCAAACTAGCTTGTGTGTTTTTAAAAAAGAGCTCTTAAGTAGACAACCAACTTTCTTTTGGTATATTTCTATACCAAAGAGTTTGGCTTTATTTTTTTTGAAGGCATTTAAAGTTTGCTGAAGTGCTTGCTATCCTCGCTCTGTCACAATAAGAGCGACTTATTGCTGAAAGCGCAACACTGCGGTTATTTCTTTCTTCTTTTTTTTTTTAATGTACAGCTTTTTGAATGTGTGCGTGCGTTAAAAAAAAAAAAAAAAATCAAATCTCAACAATGCAGCATGACAGGAGAAAAAAAAAAGTGAATGACCAAACCACATGATGAGCACAGCCCATGCTCAAATCTTTATGGAAACAACATCTTTTTGTATGATGTATTTGTACATTTTTACACACAATTCCTCTCAGGATGATGAACTGTTCTCAGGGAATTAACCAAAAAAGTGTATTTTATTCTTTTGGGAATCATCCACTGACTGACTCAACAAACTCTGTTAAGCAATGGCGAAGAGACGTATGTAACCGATTCATGTACTGATATTAGCAACTACCTCTTGAGTTATACATAGTTGTGCATTTCTTTTTGTTTTGTATATTTTTTGATGAGCTTGTATGATTAACTGTAGGTCTCTATTGTACTGAGGTTTTGTGTGAGACGTTCCCTAGTGTTGCCACAGACTCCCTGGTCTTCCTTCCCAGATTTGATGAGTTACTTTTTTTTTTTATTTTACTGCAAAACTTTTTTTTTTTTTTTTTGTTTACAGCAAAAGCCTACCTCATATGCGCTGTTCCTCCACAAACTCCTTACCTCCTCCCAGACCCCCTTCTACCTCCTCCATGCAGTTGTTTGTTAATTAAATTGCCACTTGTCGCACTAGAGTCACGCCGCATTTTCAACGAATCAGCCCTGAAATGGCTCGTCACTTGTGACTCCAAATATATTTTACAATCAAAGCCCTTTTTGAAGGTTTTACACACACGTTTCAGAATGGGTGTGTTTGCCTCACACATCCAGGGTGAAGTTTTTCTGCCAGCTCTGTGTTATACCGTCAGTATACACTCATCACATAGCTGCAGACAGCCAGTGAGTTTACCTCAGTTCGTTGGGCTAGCTATAGACATGTTGAATATGAAATATTTAACATTTCCGTGTGAACACATTTTTGAAAAAGACATGGACTGTTGTTTTAAGTTTGTAAGTATTTTATCATAACCGTTTTTGTAACCACTTCATGTGATGGGCTAAAAGGTGGAGAAGAATAGGATTGTACTTCGCACAAGGAGTGCCTATCTCTATGTTTTGTTTGTCTGACCCTATTACCAAATAGATATTTTCCTCTTTTTTGGGCTCCATGGTAATGGCCTTTATCTGCCATTTTTACAGCCTCAGATAATCAGAAGTTGTGTGGTTTGGAGATGATGCCCCCTTCTTGTTTCAAACTACATTTGTAGTTTAGAACAGCATTGTTAACAGTTAACATGAAATCAGTAGATTTTGTACTAATGGTGACATTGCATAGACGTCATTCTAAAAAAAAGAAAAAAAAGTTTATGAAGATGAATATTGTTAAAAGTACTTTTTTAAAACTAACTCATGAGATCAAAGATTGATTTTGCATACGGCCGCAGTATTACAGTTCACTGAGAGAATCACTACGTTGCAGTGGGCCTGCATATGGAACTGAACGCTTGTTTATGCCAGTAACGAACAAAATACACGACGGCAGTTAAAATATAGTGATATTATTGTTGTTAGTAGCTTTATATTTTCTTCCAATCAATGTAACTACTGATTGATCTCTTGTTTATTGTCCTGTTCAGTATTCGACACAGCCAAGAAACCCTCTCATACAAAAGGATAATCTCCTTAAGGTAGTAATAAGGAAGTGGTTATCGTAGAGGTTTGTCAAGGCTGCGTGTAGGATAACAAATTGGTAGAAACGTGTTATTAATATTTCCCCACTTGTCTTAAAGGGTAACTTGTGTATTTTTCAACCTGGACCATATTTTCTCATTTTTTTATATCTAATGTGATTAATGAGAACAACAATTCTTTAAACTGGTCTAATATTGAGCGAAAGGGTTGCAGTCGCTTCAGTAAAACAGGATGCAGTGTAACCACTCAGGGCATTTGTGCACTGTCAATTAACATTCACTTTAAGTGTTTATTTTTGCCCCTGACAGACTCAGATTGTCATCACAAGTGTCTGACAACTTGTGAAAAGCAATCCTACAGAGATAGACCTTTTAGTGAAAGAGTAAGATCCTTTTTGTTTAACCAGAAACAGCCCTGAAGTCGTCATCGCCAAACCAACCAGACTCCATTCAAAAACCCCTCAATTTAAGCGTGTACAGAGACAGCATATTTTTATATCTAACTGTGTGAATCAGGGTTTATTTCAACCACATCAGAGTGGGCGATTGTTGAAACAGTGGAAAGACGAACCAAGTCTGCTTTTTTGAGTCTTATTTTGTTTCTGTCGACTTTGAATGAAGGGTGTTTTAACATGATAAAATTGCTGTTTATTTAAATGGAGTCTGGTGGGTTTGACAAAAGCAGTTTCGGGGCTGTTTCTGGTTGAACAAAAAGGATCTTACTGTCAAACAAAAAGGTCTATCTCTGTAGGGATCCTTTCCATAATGTTGTGAGACACTTGTAATAAAAATCTGAGCCTGTCAGTGGCAAAAATCATCACTTTAAATGGACGGAAATTGACGGTGCACGAATGCCCCAAGTGATTACATTTCAGCCTGTTTTGCTGCTGCCAGCTGCAGGGGTCTCCTCAATACTGGACCATTTAAAAAAAAAAAAAAAAATTATTGTTCCCATTAATCACTTAGACCCAAAAGCATGGGAATATAGGATCCAGGTTGAAAAGTACTAATTTTACGCTTAAGTTTTGAATCATACAAACATGAGACCACACCAGCAGAGTCTCATCCATGCAATCATCAGAAATGTTGCAGAGGGTTTCACTGAAGACCAAGCATTGGTGAACCTGAATGTGCCTGTTGTATTTCAGCAGAAGGCTCAAACAAGAAAAATCTAGAGTGTGGTGTTACATTTTTGGACCTGGATCCAAATTATTCATTTGTAACTGACACCAACCTGAGAGCCGACACTGGTGCATTTCTGCCCTGCAGTGGTGTTTATGAAGAAATTAAATGTCAGATGCTATGTGGCGTTATGCAGTGTTCAAAGGCATTGTAGAGATTATATCACTTACATGACACCATGTTAACAAAGATTGTGGTATTTATTGAGAAACTGGGATAAATCAGATTAACTTTTTTTTTAAGAGTCTTTGTTTTTATCTTTTATTTCTTTAAATGAATTTGTGTAAAGTTGAAAGGATAATTCAGGTTTTGTGTTCATGTAGTTCTTTTGCCTTACAATAGAGAGCCGAAGTCATGACGTCACATCCGGGCTAGCCTCTGTTCCATTAGCCTCTGTCACTCAATGCAACCTCTCATTCAGTATTTCCTTTATCAGTCTTTCAAATCGGCATCCACTACAGCAGTTGCTTTCTGAAATGGAAACCTCAGATACTTAGAGCATAAAAAGGTTCTATGAGAAAACTACAACCACGGCAGCACAAGTACTTTCATCATTGTAACTTGATTTCGTCCATATTCACTAAACTTTCCAATGCTCTCCTCTAAAGTAATTTTTCAACTCTCTTCTTGTAATCTTTACTGCCTCAACACATCTACAGTCTTCAGGCCTCTCTGTCCTGACATTTAGCCGCAAACCTCTAGGGCTTATGGGAGCTTGTGTTTGTTAAAGTCACTAACACATATATAGAGATATTGAATTAACAAAGACATTAGATCGTTTTTCAAAAACTACCGTCCTTATCTGAACATATGAAGCGAGCCACATGACGTAGCCTACTGTCGACAACAGCTCTGTTCCAAGACTGTATCTTTAGTAATTAGCATTAATGTCACTGGGATTTTAAATGAGGTTTACTTACTTGTGGAACACAACCTGGAAGCTCCTGTGTGACTTCGGCTCTCTATAAGAAAAGAACTCGTAAGTGTGGTTTAGGTCTGTGGAAACATTCATACAAGTATATTTAAATTGGGCAGGTTTTGTTGCTGTCCAGTGACAACCATGTATCTCCAAATGTTAAAGGGGAACTATGCCCACTTTCAACATTCATATGAGTTATTCCTATGGTCTACAACAATGCAGAAATATTAGAAAATATTAAAAACTTTCTCTCAATTCCAAACACTAGAGTGCTTAAACTGAAGTTTGTGATGTCATCAAGTATAAAGTCCGGAGCTGCTCTATAGACAATAAATCAGTAAAGACATTATAGATGACACTGAGTATATGAGTACATTTTCTGAGAACACTACAATGAAATAAAGCTCATTTGGGTATAAAAAGAAAACAAACACTCACTGTGGGTCCACAAAATCAGTCTCCCATTCATTGTCTATGGAGCAACTCCAGACTTTATACCCGATGACATCACAAGTTTAAGACTTACTTCTCTAGTTCCTGGCCTTGAGAGAGAGTAGCTTACAATCACAAATACTGATTAAAATTTCTGAGGCCATGGAAATAACATATTGGAATTCTCAATTTACGTGGTGTTTCTCATATTTTCGAGTAATACTTTTAACATTGTGAGAAATACACCTAGTTATTTTCTGGCAGAGAGTTAGATGAGAAGATCGATACTATACCAGTATCGCCTCTGTATGCTAAATATACGGTCACATTCGGCAGCCGGTTAGCTTATCTTAACCTAGCTTAGCATAAAGAGTGGAAGCAGAGGGGAAGCGGTTAAAAAGAGCACCTTACCAGCACCATTGAAGCTTTAAAAATTGGTGAAAGTGTAATTTGCACGAACAGGTGATTTTGTTACCTTTGGAAAGAGCCAGGATAGTGGTTTTCCCCTGCTGCTAGTCTTTGTGCTAAGCTAAATGAAGCTAACCAGCTCAAAATGTTGAACCTCAAACCTTAAGGAGCACAATGAGTTAATTTGAAAAGTTCAGAATGACAGAATTGAGGTTTCACTGGACAGTAACTTAATCTTGAATTAGAATAGTATCAATTTATGTAATTGAGTGGGGAAAAAATTGTGTCTACATTTTTGAGATAAATTACTAAAATGGAATAATCTGGTCCAAACACTGCTTTAAAACCTAAGAATGGTATAATAATCAGATTTAGACCTATACAACAAAGACATAAAATGTGAATTATCCTTCAGAATGTATCAAAAGCCTCTGGAGACAGACAGACAGACAGGATGTACTATGCCATGATCCCAGACAGGGAAACCTCAGCAGCCAGTCTTACTGCTCCCTCATGTGGTTGTTTAGGAGATGACTGCAGACGGACTGAAGTTCACATACCTCAACTGCTGCCTTTTTGTCAGCTGCTCTGTGCTTTGCCTTGACTGGAGAAACAATGTATTCTAGGGAATGATCATTTATGATGTTTATTTTTTTAACTGAACTGTATCATGTCGGATTCATATTGTGTTTATGTACATGAAATCATACTGGAACATCGGACCTCGAAAGGACCTATAAATCCAACCAAGGCAGTTTGAAAGTGCAGATACCTCCTCGTATTGACTAATAACCTCACATTTCTCATGTTTGTTTATGTTTTTACTCTCTACATCGTGGCCAGAGGGAGCGTTCTGTGCTCACCTCTGGAGTGCGTCTAGAGCCAAGCACTGATTGCTTTTGAATGGGGAAAAATGTTCTTCTATGTGCATATCACTCATTATTTTAGCCCCAATGTAAGTGTACTGCCTTTTTTATTTCTGTGAATCTTGGATTGGATTTTTAAATATGTCTTAAATGTTTTACTTGATTGGAAAATAAACCTATTATATTGGCATTAAAGTATGTATAATTTCCTACTAGACATTGAAGTGGTCTAATGCTTGCTCGGATATTATTTTCTATGTAATTCAGGTACACATTTGCACTGACATTTCTGATACCAAAGGCGAATTTTTGGCTTGATAAAGCTCCTCCAAGGCTAAAGAGGAACCAGTGGTGCCCCCAGAATTTTTAATAGGGGTGGCAAGATGGGGTCACTGAAAATCCTGGGTGGCACAACAAAACCAAAGGCCGAAAATGAATTTCACAAATTTGATTATGCTGTTGATGCATATTGGCTTGTTGAAAACGATGTCAGAATGGAGAGTCAAAGTGAATACTCTGGTTACTTATTTTTACACTTAATGCTTTATCAGATGTGCATAGACCAATACTACAGTCAACAACAATTCTGTTTTGATGTGTTATGTATCTATACATGTTAGGTGATTGATTGTTCTTCAAGTAGGTAGTTCATCCTTTTCCTTAAAAAGACTCATACAGCTTTATTTTGAAGGAAAGTATTGATCGTAAGGAACAAAACATGCTGAGAACAGCCTTCTCAAATTTAGACTTGAGGGTACCCATAGAACCCATTTTCATTCAGGTTGAAGTGAGAGTTCAAGGGACCTTTTTGAGAACAGCCATGCCAGTTGTTCCCTCATCAAAATGTAGCCTAAATTTGGAGCATCATTAATTCCCCTTCTCAACAAACTATACCAATAGAATTGGTACCAATGGATGTCTTCACTTGGGCAGCTGTGGCTCAGAAGGTAGAGCGGGTCGTCCACTAATGGGAAGATCCCTATGTCAGGGTTAGGGTTAGGGTTAGGGTTAGTATGTAACCCTATGCCAAAGTATTCTTGAGCAAGATACAGACCCTCAAACTGCTCTCAAAGGCTGTTCCACTGGAGTGTGCAGGTGGCAGGTGGCACCTTGTATGGTAGCCTTGGCCTTGGAATGTGTGTGTGAATGGGTGAATGTAGTGTGTGCTTTGAGTGGTTGGAAGACTAGAAAAGTGTAATACAAGTGGAGGTCCATTTACCATTAGTTTCACAAGATACCACCACCTTCGCACTAATAAAAAAGGAGTGTGACACAGTGCCTTAAAGATGTACTATTGGCCTTCAGTTATTTTCGTTAGGGCACCACTGAGAGGAACAAAATAACGAGTTTCTGAGCTTAGAGACTGCACATCCATAACAAAAAACTAGCCTACATTCCAAACAAACATATTTTTTATTTCTGATTACACATCCTTGCAATCAAACGCTGTTTTTGCAAAACTCTACACACTAACCAAAAACCCTCAGACTGAACTAGCAGCAAAACATTATGCATCTCTTTCAAAACTCTTCAAACTGGAAAACTGTGTTTATGCATCAATATAGTACACACAGGGTGCCTGGTAGCTTAAAGGGTAGAGCAGGCACCATATACAAAGGCAATGTCCTTGCCGCACCGGGCGGGGGTTTGATTTTAGCCTGCGGCCTTTTGCTGCATGTCATCGCCTCTTACTCTCCCCCTTTCACACATAGACTATTCTATCCAATAAAGGTGAAAAGCCAAAAAATACAGTACACACAACCCCGTGTTTTTAATACGCACATGAGACACCAACTATGCATTGATAGTATAAATGTAAAATGCAGTGGCCGTACTTTTTTCTGTGTGCAAGGCATAGCATTTTGTAACAAGGTTTGTCATACATATCATGCAGTTAACACACATTCACGTATCCAAACTGGGCAAAGTTTTGTTTTTGTTTTTTTCTCAACAAAAAAAAAAAAAAGAAAACACGAAAAAGATCAGGCTAAGTCTCACCTTCTGTTTGGGTCTGGCCCTAAGTCTCTACAACACCTATGATGCTGTACTTAGCTAGCTAGCAGTGTGGAAAGGATTTTGTCAAAATAGTAACGCAATGTAGAGACCAGTGTGTACAGTTTTACTAGAAGTGTGTTATTGAACTGCAGACTGACACATACACTTGGCAAATGCGTTGGCAACAGGTGATAGTGCTTCAAGAACCACTGTTAGTGTTTAAGCATTCAGAAAAACACTGTAAAAAAACATAGGCGCTTTCCACAAAGGGAGAGTCTAATGAAAGATGCTGCTGAGGTGGGGATGCATTATGGGAAATGTAGGATCTGGCATTTTTGCAGCTTGAACCATCTCTGCCTGTACTGATGATGTGATTATTTTCAAGGGAAATTCTAGAATTCATCAACATGGTATTAATGAAATAACAAGTCATAATGGCTGTAGTACTTGGCTAGCCAAACAGCTAGCTTGGTTAGCAGCTGGTCCCTCCCAATTAAGTCTTTATCTATAGCTCGTCCAAGGGGCCAGTTTCTGTGTTTGAAATGATTTATATAAAAAAATTCAGTTTAAAGTTTAAAGCTTCAGGAGGCTTGCCCTGATATATTTTGTTCTGATGGGGTTGTTTCCCAAGTACCTACAATGGAGCTAGCAAGTGCAGTTAGCATGTATTATTGAGAATTTCCACAAACAGACTACAATAATGAGGAAAGATCTTTTATTTTTCTCCAAGAATGAGGAAAATAGTTTTCTTTAAAGCCATCCAACCTTATGTAAGTGGAATACTAAATCAACAGAGTACCCCTTTAAAACCTGTTTTCCAAGCCTTAATCCTAAACAGTTCCTAAACAGACCGTCAGCACTAGGACTGAGACTAATCATATCATAATCATAATCAGTTTAAATTAGATTTAATAAAACTTAATTCTGTTTTAGAGTTTCAAAGAAACCTACAGAGGTATAATTTAATTGCCTTAAGTGTTTGCTTATTTTTCTATTAGGCTTCTTAGTAGCTTTAATACGGGCTGTGGCTTTCTTCATGGGAACTACGCAAAAAAATACCACATAATATGAAAAGTCAAGGGTGTATTAACAGATATAAATAACTAAATCAACAGGTTTGATGACGGGCGGCACGGTGGTGTGGTGGTTAGCACTCTCGCCTCACAGCAAGAGGGTTGCCGGTTCGATCCCGGGCGTGGGAGCCCTTCTGTGTGGAGTTTGCATGTTCTCCCCGTGTCAGCGTGGGTTCTCTCCGGGCACTCCGGCTTCCTCCCACAGTCCAAAGACATGCAGATTGGGGACTAGGTTAATTGATAACTCTAAATTGTCCATAGGTGTGAATGTGAGCGTGAATGGTTCTTTGTCTCTATGTGTCAGCCCTGCGATAGTCTGGCGACCTGTCCAGGGTGTACCCCGCCTCTCGCCCGATGTAGCTGGGATAGGCTCCAGCCCCCCCCGCGACCCTCAAGAGGATGAAGCGGTTAGAAGATGAATGAATGAATGAATGAACAGGTTTGATGACATGAAATTAACCACCAATAATATTGATGACCAATATAATTATGTAGGCCAGTTAAAATGCAAAAATGCCTTTGACTGAGGACTGCAGGAGAAGTGCACTACTAATACACTCCCTCTTTTTTCTATATATATTTTTATGACACAGTATTTGACATTGATTGTATCTACCCACAGCAATCGATCAATGTCTTCTGCTGGGGTACGACAACACCACCTGCACACACCACACGCAGAGCTGCAGTAGAAGCAGTAGTAATAATAATGCAAACTTGTTACGTTTATTAATGATAATGATCACATTTGCTAATGATAAGTCGAGGCTGTGATATCGGTGTCTCAGTGTGGGTGAGAATGTTTATCTGATGAGCAGGTGGCACCTTGTACGGTAGCCTCGGCCACCTGTGTATGAGTGTGTGTATAAACAGGTAAATGATGCTTGTGTTGCAAAGTGCTTTGAGTGTCTAGAAAAGCTGTTCAACTCATTTGACTCCCGTCCTCTCTGTGTATATTTTGACCTTGAATAAAGTCACTTCTTCGTGGATCTTCAGCTGTCTGACAATGGAAACAGTAAAATGCATCAATCACGGCACCCACCTGTCACTGAAACTCAAAGTAAGTGATGACAGAGTTTAAAGTGAAGGAAAATGGATTTCTGGACTCCATCAGTTCCCCTTCTTCTCCACCTGGGGGCAACCTAGCGCCGCCATATCGTCGCTTCCCCCCCTCAGGCCCATGAAGGACACAGCCAAAGCAGATTAATCACCTCAACACATCTGACTCACCAAAGAAGCTGGTGTTTCTTCACAGCCCTCTCTCTTTTCTCCTGCTCCTCTTTAATGGCCCAGCGCCTTGCTTTTTATAACCAGCTGTCCCTCTCGCAGTCTCTCTGCTAAGCACATCCCGGCTTGAGGGGGACCATTAAATGAATGCTCTTTGTTTACAGTTTCCCTTTGTTACCCACCATCATTTTCCTATACAGCTCCCCTTTTTTTCCTTATACAATCTCTGGAGATGACTTCGTCAAGGTCAGCTATTTTTATGGCATGTGATATAGGAGGTATCATGGGGAAGTGGTGATAAGAGGAAGACGGGAGAAAGGATAAAGAGAACTAAAGGATGAATGTAGCTGGCTGCAAACAGTGCAGTGTGTGTTTTCAGGATGTCGGAGGCAGCGTGCAGGCCGAGGAGAGGAGACGAGAGGAGAGGAGTACATTTCTTCCTTGTCTTTCTCTCCATCGTCCTATTCCTCATTCCTAAACTGCATGTTGACCTTTGTAGTACCGCCTCCAGGCTGTATGCTTTAACCTTTCCAGTGAGATAGAGGGGGCCCCTGCACTGGGAATACAAGATAAATCACAACTGCTGTCTGTTAATGCGACAGACAAAAACACACACTGGCATGCAGGCACCGCCGAAACCTTTGTCCTTACTCACAAACCCGCCTCCATTTACACACACACACACACACATGTCTCTATAAAGATGTTCACAGCATCAGCATCACTGGGCTATTACATCTACAAGTGCGCCCTGAATTATTCATCCTTCATTAAAATGCACTATGAGTAATGATAGCCAGGAGTGTGTTTTGGGGTATTCTTTTTTTTTTTTTTTTTTTTTTTTTTTTGAGTAAAACACAGGGGTCATTAGGAGTCATTTGTGGTCAATTTTGTATGATCAACCATGCTCCAGAGAAAGACAGAGAAAAAAAAATCCCATTTATTTTCTGTGCATTGGGAATTCATGTTGAAAGAGATCAAAGGGGACAGACAAAGAGATGAGAGAATCGACATCTTCTCGTCTCCATTTGGCTCCCTATGAGAGGAGGAAAATTACTTTAAAGCTGCTGCCTTGATGAAAGAAAAGGGCGTTATGCCTGATGTATTCCTCCAGAGGTGGAATCAACAGTATGAATGACTCAAAGGCAGAGAGAGGAAGAGCGAGGGAACATTTGTTTGAGAGAACCTAATGGGGGATTTTGGTGAGGAAAGAGAGTGCTATTTGACAGCAGTGAACAAAACAGCGATTCCCCTGTCAGGAGAGTGACTGGTTCAACACTCAACACTGTTATTTCCGGTGTGTGCATAAAAAAAAAAAAAAAAAAATGCAGCAGATGTCATCAGATAGCGAGCTCATTTGCAGTATCAGTCTGGGGATTTTTATCAGACTGAGCACCATCAAGATGTCTATCGTAAAATGTGATTTGGTGTCATATTCAGCCACAACCTTGTTTTTCACAGGACAAGAGCAGAACAGGTCATGAAAATGAAATAGCCTGCAAACGTCCCATTAGTTTCTCTCACCTCTGCTCTGAGAGACAAGCAGCACTGTCATTTCTCCTGACAGAGCTGTCAAAGCATCGAAGCTCACCATCCTAGTTACACATAAAGCAAATAGAAATGAAAACATTGTCAGTGAAAAGACTCATGGGGTAACGGAGACGCCAGGAGCAGGGTGAATCACTTAGCAAGCTGTGCTCCTCCATTCTGCAGCTGCCACCCACCACAACACATCTGCCACTGGGAGGGGAGAAAAAAAACATTCAGATAGAAAACCACATCCAAACAAATTGCTTCATGACACAAAAGATCACTTCTTCAAATTGAAATTCATTTGCAGTCGAAACGGGGTTTGTCCCCCTGGGCACAAGTATGTGACTGTGGAAACCCACATACAGGTGGCAAATGGCAGAGGCTGTGCATCCCAACACACACGCTCACACACAGATAATACCCTTAGTTCTAGTAAGACCATTAGATTTCTTCGTAAGGGGCCAATGGTTCTTCCAATACTCCCACCTATGATATCTCTGGGCAGACACATGCCACTGCTGGGCAAGATCCTAATGCGTACCAAATCATCACTTTTCAACCAACAACGCCTGCCCAGCTCAGCCAGTTACTGCTATTCCCCTTTTATTGCATTTCCCCAGGAATTCATATTATACATGCTGAACTCCACAGAAAGGAGTCAAAGCTCATTTCTAGAGCTGAAATGTCTACAGAAGGGGAATCATCTACCGCGGGCTGAATATTGCACCAAAAATTGCTACTAGCTCTGTTGATATGAGCCACATGGTAACAAATCATTAAATTATTTACACAGAGCATGCCAGGAATCAGTGATTTGCTTCAGGGAGGGTGAATAAAACACTGTTAAATTATTGAGTTTTTGCCTTTTTTTGTTTGAAAGCAACAAGTGCACATTTACTTTTAGCTCAAACACATGGACTTTTTTGAGCAGAGTATTATCTGTTACTGTAATTTTATATTATCATATCTGCACATTATGGAAATATATTCCCTCAGCACTTAAAGTTTGGTGCCAGTTTTTACACAGTGTGCTCAGATGTTTGGGAATTCAAATGAAACCAATTATAGATTTTTAGATGAGTGATATTTCCAAGCATAATTCTGTATGAGAGTTGCAGTCATTTGCATGATCGTATTTAAATGCAGTCTGCAGTTGTTCTAGTTGTGACAAGTAAAGTTATACTGTATGCTAGGGGTGAGCAATATAGATACAATCCTCTAGAGGCTCCTATGATGTTTTTCTGACATACCGTAGTCTGAAATTTTCCATGCCACTCTGTATGATGACTTTTTATAGCATACAGTAGTATGACTTTTTTTAATCACATTCTATACCATGACTTTGTTTTTTTTTTTGTATAGTATGTATAACTTTTTTTTTTAAATTTATAAATGACATACTTTACTATAACATTTGAGGGCACATTTTATGCTATGCATTTATGATTTTTTTTAAATGACAGAAAACTATACAATGACTTTTATATGACGTTTTATGACATAATAAAGTCTGACTTTTTTTAACGAGTATTTATAAACATACTATACTAGGACTTTTATATGACTTATGACATGTTATACTATGACTTTTTCCTGACTTTTTTGTGACATATTATACAGTGACTTTTTTATAATTTAATATACTGTGACTTTTCTGACTTTCTTTGATGACATACTAAAGTATGACTTTAATATGACTTTTTAATTGCATACTATATAATGACTTTGTCTAACATAGGATACTTTGATTTTTTTTATCATACTGTACCATGACTTTTTAAACACTTTTTTTGACATGCTAAGCTATGACTTCTTGCGACATACTATACTATGACTTTTTAAGACATTTTGCGACATGCTATACTATGAATTTTGTCACCATATACTATACTATTACTTTTTTTTAAACACTTTTTTGGATAAACTATAGTATGAATTTTTCATCATATTATACTATGACTTTTTTTTGATACTTTTTTCAACATGCTACACCATGACTTTTTCATCATACTATACTATGACTTTTTTGACATGCTATACTCAGACTTTCTAAAACATGTTATACTATTACTTTTTTTTAACAAATTTTTCGACAAGCTACACCATGACTTTTGTCATCATATTATACTATGACTTTTTTAATAATTTTTGTGACGTGCTTATCTACGACTTTTTTTAAAAACTTTTTTCGACATACTATACTATACTATGACTTTCTAAATCATACTATACGATACTATGACTTTTAAATACTTTTTTATCATATTTTGGACGTCATGCTATACTATGACTTTTTTTGTGATCATATTCTGAATAACATAGTATAGGTACTATGACGTTTTTATCATATTTTGGACGACATACTATACTATGACGTTTTTATCATATTTTGGACGACATACTACACTATGAATTTTTACATTATATTTTTGACATCATACTATACTGTGACGTTTTCATCATAGTTTGGACGACATACTATACAATGAATTTTTTCATTGTATTTTGGATGACATACTATACTATGACGTTTTTATCATATTTTGGACGTCATACTATGCTATGACGTTTTTATCATATTTTTGACATCGTACTATACTATGACGTTTTCATCATAGTTTGGACGATATACTATACTATGACGTTTTTATCATAATTTGGACGTCATACTATGCTATGACGTTTTTATCATATTTTTGACATCGTACTATACTATGACGTTTTCATCATAGTTTGGACGATATACTATACTATGACGTTTTTATCATATTTTGGACGTCATACTATGCTATGACGTTTTTATCATATTTTGGACGATGTACTATACTATCACGTTTTTATCATAGTTTGGACGATATACTATACTATGACGTTTTTATCATATTTTGGACGTCATACTATGCTATGACGTTTTTATCATATTTTGGACGATGTACTATACTATCACGTTTTTATCATATTGCTGACATCATACTATACTGTGACGTTTTCATCATAGTTTGGACGACATACTATACAATGAATTTTTGCATTATATTTTGGACGTCATACTATGCTATGACGTTTTTATCATATTTTGGACAACGTACTATACTATCACGTTTTTGTCATTTTTTTGACATCATACTATGCTATGACGTTTTTATCATATTTTGGACATCATACTATACTATGACGTTTTATCATATTTTGGACATCATACTATACTATGACGTTTTTATCATATTTTGGACATCATACTATACTATGACGTTTTATCATATTTTGGACATCATACTATACTATGACGTTTTATCATATTTTGGACATCATACTATACTATGACGTTTTTATCATATTTTGGATGACATACTATACTATGACGTTTTTATCATATTTTGGACATCATACTATACTATGACGTTTTTTTATCATATTTTGGACATCATACTATACTATGACGTTTTCATCATATTTTCCATGACATACTATACTATGACGTTTTTTATCATATTTTGGACGACATACTATACTGTGACGTTTTCATCATATTTTCCACGACATACTATACTATACTATGACATTTTTATCAGATTTTGGACGACATACTATACTATGACTTTTTTTTATCATATTTTGGATGACATACTATACTATCACGTTTTTATCATATTTTTGACATCATACTATACTGTGACATTTTTATTATATTTGGGACGACATATTATAGCATGACGTTTTTATCATATTTTGGACGTCATACTATACTAATATGTTTTTTGTCATATTTTTGACATCATACTATACTGTGACGTTTTTATTATATTTTGGACGACATATTATAGCATGACGTTTTTATCATATTTTGGACATCATACTATACTATGACATTTTTATCATGTTTTGGACAACATACTATACTATGACTTTTTCATCATATTTTTGACATTATACTATATTATGACGTTTTTATGACATTTTGGACGACATACTACATTATACTATACTATACTATACTATACTAGGGACGACTTCTTTTTTAACCGCATTTTAGATGACTTACTATACTTTAACATCTTTGTCTAATTTTTTATTTCATTTTATACTATACTATGACGTTTTTATCATATTTTGAATGTCATAGTATAGTATGATGTTCTCTTTCACATTTTGAATGACATACTATACTACGACTTTTTTATCACTATTTTGGACATGCTTCACTATGATTTTTTTTCATCATTCTATACTATGCCTTTTGCAACACTTTCGTTTATATGCTAAATTAAGAGTTTTTTTCATCATACTAGGTTATTTAACTTTCCTCATTTAACACTATATATATAAAGGAAATTTGACATGCTATACTATGACTTTCTTTCATCATACTATACCATGACTTTTATAGATTGTTTTGAACATCCTTTGTTTGATTTTTTCATCATACTATACTATAACTTCTTTAACCCTTTTTTCAACATACTATACTACGACTTTTATTCATCATATTATAATATGCTTTTTTTTAACCCGTTTTCCACCATGCTTTACTATGACTTTTTTCAGTTTAGTATATGACTTTTTAAACCCTTTTTACGACATGCTATACTATGACGTTTTTCATCATACTATACAATGAGTTTCTTAACACTTCTTTCAACATGTTATAGTAGGACCTTTTTCCTCATACTATATTATGCCTTCTTTAACGCATTTTTTTCACATGCTATAGTATGAATTGTTTCATCATACTATAGTATGACGTTTTTATCATAGTATACTGTGACGTTTTTATCATACTCTGCTATGACTGTATTTAAGAAAACAATTCGACATACTATACTATGACTTTTATTCATTTTATTCATCATAGTATACTATGACTTTTTTTTTTTAACACTTTCTAAAAAAAAAATGCTATGGTTTTACCTTTTTGGACATTTTTTATGATACTATCCCATGACATTTTAATGATATTTTAATGGCATATTGTAAACATTTGTATGGCTCACTATACTGCTATACTGTGACATTATTTTATTATTTATTAAGGCATAATATACTCTAAATTTTTTATTTTTCTCTGGCAGATCTACGATGCTATCGATAGAGCCCTGCCATTTGTGTGACTAATACAAACCGTTGGTACTGTAACAGGACAGGAATGTCTGTTTTATGGTTCATCAAGCAAATGAAATACAGGAAAAATAAAGGGAGTTCATCACAATGGAGCAAAATGGAGCAAAAATGTAATACAAGCCATGAAGGAAGCCTGCTCATTGATTTGTACCATTGCTATCAAGGGTATAAATACCACAGTATAAACTGTATGGAAAACTCTGACTGTTGAAACATTTATAACATCTCATGATAGACTGTATATTGTTATATCACCCGCCCCCACTGCATGTAATGACTTTATAAGTGCATGTACTGCTACTTGTTGAGAGAGGAAAAAGTGGTCTTACAAGATTCTTAATCAGGGATCCTGAATTATTAAAAGCACTGGGAAATGAGCAGAGGAACACATTTCCTCCTCCACAAAACCTTCCTTGGCAGGTGCTATTAGCCTATAATATCTGTATGACAAACCAAAGTCACATTCAGAAAGCAATTTTCAGTCCACAACGCAATCTCGGCCATTAATTGCCTAATGAACAAGATGTTATCCAAGGATACCTTTCCAATGACCACTTAGGAAAAGGAGGAAGAGGACTTAATATGATGGAAATAAGTGTGACAGACTAAACGGTCCCTGCTGAACGCACTGACGCATGCTCTGACCTTCCCTGTCAATCTGGAGGGCAGACAGGGTGGCCATTTATGTTGTGGCGGCAGAGCACGGGCTGCAGAAACAGTTTTCATCATTACTCCCAGAAAACCTTGTCAGAAACCCAGAGCTGTCTGACCGCCTGCCTGCCGCCCGCCAGAGGGAGGGAAATAACAATAAACAATGAAAAATCAGAGAGTCAGGAGGCGTGGAACATTCTCGGGACCCTTTTGTCAGGCTGTGCAGTCTCCCATGTATCATTGTGAATTCTATATACTTACGGTCATCTGGATTTCTGGGATCTCAGAGGGGTATTTCAAAAACTCTGCAGTCAGAGAGTATGATACACAGCCCGGCACACAGCCAGGTGGATAGATGGACCAGTGAGCCAGTTGAAAAAAAAAAAAAGCTGCTCAACATGCTTGCAATCCTGATTTGATTAACAATTTAGCAATTACCTAATGTATTCCTTTAATCAATTAGAAGAGCCTGACATTTCAGAATATTGCAAGTCATAATGCTCATCATTATGCTTGATGGCATCAGTAAAAGAGTTACCAAAATGAACCCTGTCTACAGTTCATTTGTTACCAAAAGAACATGAAAGAGTTGCATGAATAATAAAAGACAAAACTACAATTATGACATTTTTAATGACATTATTTGTAAAACCTTGCATCGATGTCAAATTCCATGAGCTCGTATTTGTTTTTGACAGGACATCCAAGCCTTTGGAGTCGTTTTTAATCAGTGTTTCCAGGTATTCAATCACTTCAGCTCGCACCACTAGATTTAGCTGCGTGGAAAATGACAAGCAACACTGGTAGAACGCCAACGAGTTTCAGGATTATGTCTTCCCTGTCAGTTCTCATAATGTGTATATGTGGTTGTTTTAAATAAGTCATTGACGAAATCCATTCATGTACAGCAGAGATGTCGTCACTAGCATTGGCCCTTGTGTGGCTTTTTTTTTCTCTTTTGTCTCTGAAATTCCTTAATTAACTGGGTGGTGTAAGAAGACAGGGGCAGTGAAGAAGTAACCTACCACGTATGCTTGTCATTTCACAACATGGAACAGAATTAACAGACAAGAAGTGTCGTGGGGCCAAATGTGATCGTGTCACTTTGTGACAAGAATCTGGAGACAATTAGTGGATAAATGATCCGCCCCGCCCACAGGTTATCGTCGAGAACATGCCCCCAGGTCGCTCGAGTCCCCTCAAGGGGGAACACGAGTGGAGCAACAAGCCAAGGTGAGACATTTACTGTGGTAACATACAGGAAGTGCCTCAAAGCTGCTGATTATACCCACATCACATTTACTGCAGTTGTACTATTACATTCATTCACAGGTTGCCCATCAGTGAGGTGAAAAATCCATTCCTGCACATGGAAACGGCAGCAAAGATGACAATCTAATCACACAGTAGCTGTTCTGGAACTTTTGATCTTATCACATGATCTTCATCAGCGGACAAGAGCTGCCCAGCTGGAATTATGATGTTTAATCTTTCCATATTTTATTCTCATGTTCTCACTCACGTCAGTTTAAAAGATGACATTGGGTATGTTTACATGCACACAAAAACTTCACTATTATTCCGAATATGACAATACTGCATAATCCATTTGGCTACTCTGGATTAGACCTTTCTCTGAACGTAGCATTTTCTTATTAAGACATGGGATATGCCGTTATTATTCGGGTTTAAGGCTCATTCTTTGGACATGTAAATGGACATGGATGCTGTAAAGCCCTGTGAGGCAAATTGTGATTTGTGATATTGGGCTTTATAAATAAAATTGATTGATTGATTGATTGATGTATACAGTGCATTCGGAAACCGCTGTTTACAGTCAGCTCTCTGTGTTGTCATGGATACTTTGTACAAAAACCAACTCGGCAACAGTTTGTAAGGTTGTGGGATAGAATTGCATGCTAAGAAGAAAAGCCCACATCTCTGGGTGACTGGAGAAACACACTTACTTTTAAACATTATTAAGACTTGGATATGGGCAGGGTTTTAGATATACGAAAATATTGACAAACTTTTCAAGACGGTAGTTGAAGGACTGAAAAAGGGAGGCTGTGTTTGCAAGGTCCAACAAATCCACCAAAGGTAAGAAACACTGGAAAAACCCTGGCACAGGCAACAGCCGTTCCACTTTTCCATATTTTAAGATGATAAATGGCATGTAAGGACATGTCACTTTGAGTATACACCAGGGGTCGATAACCTTTACTATCAAAAGAGCCATTTTTGATCAAAAATAATAGTTGTGGAACGGCAAAACATGTTTGAGCCTTAAAATGAAGGTAACATAGCCTTTTAATTCTAAATTAGTCTATACTAGTGCTCTGAATGAGCTGAATATGTTTTCCCACAAGCTGGCTACTGTGCAGGGCATTATTTATGATTATTTGGCACTTCTCAGAGCTGGCAGTGAAAGCAAACATGAACTACAAAATTCTCTATTTTATTTCAAGACTTTTTTGGCATCCAGACTCAAGATTAGTTGACATGTTAAAACTTTATTATCTTTTTTATTCAGTATATAGGCTTCACATTTTTACAATTGGAGAATGTAAGAACTTCTTTAGGCCTTCAACAATCATTCATTTTTCTGTAACCACTTATCCTGTTGGGGGTTGTGGGGGGGCTGGAGCCTATCCCAGCTGACATTGGGCGAGAGGCGGGGTACACCCTGGACAGGTCACCAGACTATCACAGGGCTGACACATAAAGACAGACAACCATTCACACCTACGGGCAATTTAGAGTCATCAATTAACCTGCATGTCTTTGGAGTGTGGGAGGAAGCTGGAGTACCCAGAGAAATCAAAATATAGTATATTTTGTGGATGCAGATGTAGTCAGTGAAAATCAGATGTTAACATGGCAAATGAGCAAATTACATTGGCTGATGAAGATCATGTGGTAAGACTGAAAGCTCCAGAACAGTTACTAAATAGACCTTGTGATGAGAGTGTTTTCTTCATAGCCGATTATTAATTCTCGCTGCCTGTCCACAAGACAAAGGTCTACTTTTTTGTCAGTTATCGAGTCTTATTTTTCTATAACAGCATCTGTCAGTGCTGTGGGTTTACTTCAACCTTTTTCTTCTCAATAAAATCAACCAGTTTCAATCTTTTCCTAGTGACGTTTTTATTCTCTTAGTGCAGCACTTTGCCTTTGCCTTGAATTGTTTGTGTCTACTAGGGCAAATATGTAGCCTGGTATCTGAAGTTTTCCATGTTTTACTATGTCGTTCATGGTGACTCATCATAGCCACAGATATCTAACCACAATTGTTGTCAGCAGCTCTTTGCTGACAGGAGCCCCGTTCCGATTTTTGGAATGAGTCACCACCTTTTCCTACTTTGAGCACCACTTAGTTTCCGGTTACATTGTTCTTACCCCCCCCCCCCCCCCCCAAACAAAAAAACCCCACAAGCCACCACATTGTCCCCAGACGGTATGTACAGGTGGCCCCATGATACTGACAGACAAAAGACTGAATCTCCGAATGATGAGAGAAATGAACCCTACACAGCAGAGTTTGAAGCCCCATAGCCACCAGTTGACAGAATTTGAGGGCTGAGTTGGTATCTGCTACATATTTTGTCCACAGGAGGGGCTACCATGATACAAAGTACTACAAAACTTCTTGTTCTTGTACAAAAACAAACATTTTTGTAGAAATCCTGCATTTTTAAACAACAACTGATACAGAGTGAAAACTGCAGACCGCGTGTAAGGACGGACATGGAGAAGGACTTTGACAGTATACATTGCTTGTAGAGGCTTTGAACATAATCATAGGCATGGTAGAAAGTTCTTCACGATGGCAGAACTTTGGCACGAGAAAGGCATTACAGAAGAAAACAATGAATATTGGACAAGGTCAGCATAGATGATTCCAAACTAAATATCACTTTTATACATCGGTTCATAGGAAACCATTTGGCACTGACTACCCTTCCCTTTGTTGGTGTGAGATTAGTGTTTGTTTAAATCATTTGAAAGAAACTCAAGCCACTGAAGGGAGGGACCGATGGGGTCAAACACACATGGAGGTAAGACAAAAGGGCATTGACATCAACAGAAAAACTACATCTGGTGTTACTGTCACAATAGAGTTTTCCCTTCTGCACAGGTGTGTCAGATGAGAGTGTGTGTGCGTGTATGTGTGTGTGTATGTGTTACGTGTATGTGTTGAAGTCCACTTCTACTATGGACCGGACTTATGTTTTGACCCAAACCTGCTTGGATCCCTTTTTCAATTTACACACACTTTTGAGTCAATCCTTTCCAGCTCCCTTCCGAAAGTGAACGTCACAGTGAGGTGACACTGCTCAGGTATCTATATTTCCACAGGAAACATCTGTCTACATAAGCAAGTGGGTTCAAAAGGAGTCCTGTTTTGACTGCTAGCCTCAGTCTGTGGTTTAAGTCAGAGTTCATTCCACCCCCGTCTCCCCTCCGTGGTCTTTGTCGAGGGGGCATGCTCAGCGCTCATGCCATGGTTTCCTTTCCTGGGAGTCTCCTGTCGTTGAACGTGTGCATGTTAATGACCTCCTCTGTCTTAACGATGACGGGCGGCTGAGGCTTCTGTTTGAGACGGCGTTGGCACTTCAGAGACACGCGCAGCTCATCCATCATGGCGCTGCAGAATGATCGCTGCAGAAGGCAACAGGAAAGAGGGAGAAGTTATAGCTGGCACCATGCTGTTCATCACTCTACTCCAAGCAGTATAGCCATTGTTATTTATTATTACGCTGTTATTTTCCTACATACAGTCTGTCTTCATTGGTAATACTTTGGCAGGGTTATCTATGTCCATGCTGGGCTAATTCTTTTGTTTCAATATATCACTTCTAGTGTGTTCTAATGCCTTGTCATTCTTCCTTTACAACAGTGCTTCTGTGTTAATATTACATAGCAATGCATGGTCAAAAGTATGTGGACACCTAAACATTACCTCCAAAGCTATGAAAAACAAACCATAAAAAGCCGGGAGAAGGAAATATTGGCATTGTACGATTCTGCAAACCACAAATAAATTACATTTGCATCTTTCATATCAACATTTCTACAGTGACGTAACATATAAGCTGTCTTTTTTCAGGAGATTGAGGTTAGGGTGTATGGCACGACACCGAGGCACCACAACTGCCAAGCTGCAGATTACAGTTTGAGACCAACAAACAAGAAAACAGGTTGTGTTTTAGCAAGTTATCGCTTTGTTCCCAGCAGCTTTTTCAGCACCAAACATAGGTATTTTGTAGCGACCCGTCTGTGTTTTTCCAGCACCTTTTTAGGCCTCAAATGTAGGTGCCAGGATTGTGCTCCCAAAAGCAGGTATTTTAAGCCAAAACATGATTTTTTCCAAACCCTGGAAAAGGCCCTGGCCTGTATGTTCTGTATATTGCCTCTCAGTCCCTCTCTCTCTCTGTTTCCTTGAGGTGTAGCCTGATTGCCTGATCTGGAGCACCTGGGCTAGGTGCTCCTCCAGAAGATAAAAGGCCGAAGCTTCAGTGCTTCTCCCTCTCTCCATCCTGGCAGCACCCTTGTTGGTTTTGTTGATCCTTCTGCACACACGACACCATGCAGCACATTCTCACACACCCACATGCGCACTACTGATCCTACTGACTTAACACATCACATTCTTAAACTCGTTCGTTAATATTTGTTAACTTTAATAAATTACATAATTTACTCGTTTTAGGCCCGTTTCCACTGAAGAAGTTCCTGGTACTATTTGGGGGGCAGGAACTACTACAGGAACGTCCTCTCGCTCGGCCCTCTCAACCGCCGTGTCTCCACTGAGAGAGCGGAGTACAAGGAAGGTTCCTGTAAAGTTACGGGCTCTGGATGTGACGTAATCGTTGCGCGACCATTTTGACCGGGGCGACGTAGGGATGCTGTTAGCTGTTAGCCGATAACAGTGTCTGTAATAACTCACTAAATGGCCCATGAAGAAATTATTTTTTCCAGCGGATGTCTTAGTTACAACATGATTGAGCTAACTGGAGTAGTTTCATGTCGTATCCAACAACGGGAGGCTTTTAACAGATGACGTCCTGATGTTAGCTTTGCTGCTGCTGTTAGCTGTCCCTGTCAGCTGATGCTTTCTAGACATCGTGATTTCCCAAAACTGAATAAATACCACACACAGCAACACAAAACTGCTTTGCTAGCTCAATCATGTTGTAACTAAGATATCCGCTGGAAAGAATAATTTTTTCACGGGCCATTTAGTGAGTTTTTTTTACATGGCGGTGGAAGCTATATGAACGAGCTAACCCTCGTCTGCTGAGTTTTAAAAATGCCGGCTATTTTGTTGCTTTCTGTTGTTGTCACATCCCGCCTTGAGTATATCCAGTCAGCACCAAGTAATCCCCAAGCCCCAGCCAGGAGTCTTTCGGGGGCCGTTCTGAGTACCTACTCCGAGGCAGGGACTTGTTTAGCCCCCGTAAAAGTTCCGGAACTCTGTCCTTTGGGGGTGGAAGTTCCTGCGGTGGAAACAGTCCTTTTCCCTTCTTTGCCATAACCTCTCGAGCCAGGGTTATGACACAATATTCTCGACGATATGACAAATTAGTAAAAATATATATATTTCATTATTAATTAAAGAAAACAGAATTGCAGTAAAATAAGTGATATAGTTTTACATGTTAACAGTTTGCCTTCAAATATTCAGTAAAAACTAAACAAAATAATATCTCATTTCTTTAGTTTGTGAACAACAACAGTAACTCAGAGTGAGATCCAGATTCTGTATACAATATTAATACTTCAACAAAATAAAATCTACCACAAATTACACATTTAAACAGCTCCCAAAGGCAAACAATGTCCCCTGGGATCTATATATATATAAATCAATAGGTGATTTCTTTCTTTTAGCAAAACCTTTATGCTCTGCCATTTCTCCTCTAATCATCACACTGTAACCTGTGACAGGCTGTTATGATACCACAACTATTGAACATTCACATATATGTAGTTGAGCCGTGAGTGCCACAAAGGTTTACATTACCAAAGGTTTAAAACAAAATCGTGCCACGACAACAACCCCCGTGTGCGCACAGTGAGAGAGGAGAGGGAGAGACGCTGTGCTGCTGCCAGAGGAGCCGCTGAGTGAGTTCACTCTGAGCGGGAACTCTCTAAAAGAGTCTGAGAAGTCTGCGGCTGTTCATAAGACATTAGGATGACACAGTGTATTCCACACTACTGAAGCTGCTCCTCTTTTTGGAACCACCGCGGAGTCTGTAATAATTTCGCTTTCAGCCATGCTTATTATTGTCGTGGGTAACATTATGATGACAATATGTCAACAAGCTGAAATACTGCGAGTATCACGAAATGAATTTTTCATGTGATAACAAAATTATACTGGTATTATCGTGAACAAGATGATAAGGGTAGACATACTTTTGGCTGTATCGCGTTATAATGTCAAGTCAGTCTTATATATGTGGCCCCAAATAACAGATTAAAAAGGGCTTTACAATCTGTGCAACATATAACACCCATTATCTTGAGAGTCACGGTTTGGATAAGGATGAATTTGATGCATAGTCTGACATTGATGCTGTTGAGTAGTGTCATCAACAGGCTACAAATAAGGTTCAGAAAAAGTGAAAGAGATGTAGAGCAATTGATGACAGATTGAAATGTTTGACAGTAAGTTAAGTCTTTAAAAAATCCCTCCAACCTCTTGATTTGATTGCTAAACATTATTTGTGTAAACTCAGGCGTTCGTGTAAAGGTCTGATGTGTCCCTGATTTTTACCCTTTTTCAGCTTCACACAAAGGTCTGAATGCTGTTTCACAGCCTTTTTCCACCCTGCCAAGAACTCAGAGAAACATTCAACACTTATAATTTTTTGGTGTGCAAGCAGGAAATATAAAGACATTGAACAAAGGACCAAATATCCACTTCAGCAGATTAAACCCAAAAATATTGGTAGCTTCTTTTAAAACATCAATCACCCCCTCATGGAGTGATGCGCGTTACGTAACATCAGTAATACGAGCCTCTGTTGTCCCTGCATTATGCATGTGGTGTGAAATCCTATAAAATGTCAATACGCTTGTGCATCAATGTTGCCAAGACAAATTCCCATACATTCACTCTCTGATTATGCAAACTCTAATTCAAATTCTTAGAGGGTGTAGGAGGAGAGGAGATATGAAAGAGGAGGGAGAGCAGTAATGTATGAAGCTATTATTTTTCTGTTTGTGTATGTACGTAGGTGTGTGAGATGGATATCTGTAGGTGGCTTATGCACCAGACCAGGTATTTTTGTTTTTCCCCTCCGTTTTTACATATATTTGTCTGGCGCATGAATGAGATATTTTGTATACCCCGCAAGAGTGATTACAGACGTAGAGGGGGGCAGGAAGGGGTGAGAGAAAAAGAAACAATGAGGAGGGAGATGGATTAGAGTGATGGAGAAAAGAGAGAAAATGAAGGGGGTAAGAAAGCCGGTGATGTAAGGGTGGAGGAGGTTGGCAGGGGAAGAAAATAGAGAAGGAGAGGCTTGTTGTCTGCATGTAAATTACTAGCACCTTGGCAGCCGGGAGATTGTGGCATTTGCAAATTATCTGAATATTGTGACCCAGTCTTGCGGCTCTTGATTAATGATAGCTGAGATGTGCTCTGAAACATATGCAGACCGTAAAAAAGCCAGAAACTAATTACTGTTGCAATAAAGTAACACGCCGCTGCGCTGTGCTAATTCTGTAGATGTAAATAATTAAAATACGCTATCAAAAAGACCTTTACAATTATCTGGAAACATCACATGTATGACTTAAAGAGCACTAAAATACATACTCCACGCAGAGTGATGAATCATGTGCACTCAGTACCAAAATAGAGCACAGATAGAACAGTCTGAAATATTTTCAGTCTCTTGCTAGAAAGAAATATAACCAGAGGGGGGAAGAGGGAGAAAAAAGCTGCAAACGTGCTGCACTGTATGCATGGTGCAATCTTGAGATTAAAGGAGAAGTTCACAGTTTTTCAAGTCTGTCTCGTACTCGCATGCGGTTTTTGGTTGCTGTAATGATTCCTCTTGTTCGTACAAGCCGTGCAGAGACATAACATCCTAATGTGGTGTCAAATTAGGAGATGGGGGCAAAATCCACAGTCTGCCATCAGCCAGAGGAAAACGGTGACATTGCACGTTTCTGAAAACCATGAAAACGATCCATTTTAATGTTTCGTACATATATCAATGTTCTTAAAGTGATGTAATATATGAGCTGAATTTGTCATCGGGAGGTTGAGTGGATGGTGGATGGTGTCCAAGGCAATCAAGAAACCCCTGTTGTGATTTAGTGAGTCATTGCTGTGTTCCCAGCGGCTTTTTAGCCACTAAACGTGAAGGTTTTTTAGCGACCTGTCACTGTTTTCCTGCAGCGCTTTAGGCCCTAAACATGGGTGTTTTGTGAAGACCCATTGCTGTTTTTCCTGCAGCTTTTCTAGGCAATATAGAGACCCAAAAAGCAGTTATTTTTTACCAAGATGTCAGTGCTTTTTCAGCCGGGATAGTGGCCTGAAAAGCAGTTCATTTTTACCGAGACAGTGCTTTTCCACCTGGGATATTGGCCAAAAAAGCAGTTGTTTTTTTCGCCAAGATACGCTGCTTTTCTTGTTGGGATAGTGCCCCCCCAAACAGGATATTTTAAGCAAAAATGCAATCTTCTCCTGACCAACTAACCAACTGGGTTTTTGTGCCTAAACCTAACCACATGTTGACCACAGCTTTTCAAAAACCTTAAAGAAACCGACCACTTTAGAATGAAAATACAGACAGTACTTACTGACCCTCATGCCAACAAGAAGTCCAGTGTAGTTTTTTAATCCACAAAACTCGTTCGAGGTATCGGAGGATAACAGCTAGCTGAATTTTTCCATACACTTGAAGTGCTTGGAACCCACGTCCAAAATCATTTTGAAAATGTTACAAAACTCTGCTAACGCCTTTCAAAAACATCAGAACGAGAACACGAGAACTAGCACCACCACTAGCCATCAGCTAGTCTCGCGCGAGTTGCCATGTAAACACAGCACTTCTGTAGGGCAGGCTAACTGACCACGGTGAGAAATGATGCTATAAAGTGGAGTAAATTACGTCTTTTCAAGCCAGTTTTGCATGCCGCGGCTTCAGGGCACCAGGATTACGACGGACGAGCCGTTCTGATGTTTTTGAAATGCATTAGTGGAGTTTTATTACATTTTCAAAATGTGGGTTCCATGCACTTCAAGTGTAGCTGTTATTCCAGCTAGCTGTTATCCTCCGATACCCCGAACGAGTTTTGTGGATTAAAAAACTACACTGGACTTCCTGTCGGCGTGAGGGTCAGTAAGTACTGTCTGTATTTTCATTCTAAAGTGGCCATTTCCTTTAAGTTTCAATGTATCTGCTATATAAAAATGTGCAAATGTAACGTATCTGTAATTTGCAGAAACGTTCAATATTAATTTTTTTTTCTCATGATTGGGTTGCCTCCACCCATGCAAAAAAAAGCATTGTAAATGTCAACAGAGGTTATGAGTTAGACAAATCAAGTAGGTACACTAGCTACTAAAATTATGTCACTTCATTATAAGTCTGACTCACAGGGTGTTGACTGTAGGTATAAACCATGTGGTTGGCTACCAATCGCAGGCGGCAACATGCTTCCTACCATTACCAAAACCCTGTGAAGCTATTCTTGTACAGCCAGACCAATCTCCACACTTTATTTTCACATTGTGTGAAACAACAACTTCCCGGCTAACAACCTACATGCTAAAACATCTTTTAATGTTTGGGAATTCGTTGTATCCTGGCAAGAGGATTGTGATTGGTTTAAAGAAATACAAACAACCCAGAGCGAATTTTCCCCTTTAGTACAGAATTATGATGGTTTCAGCTCAAAGATGTAGATTTTCGGAGGAAATGTTTGGAACATGTCCATTTGCCTCCTGCCATAAAAACATGATAGTAGCAGAGAACTTTTATTATGACTAAATTAAAGACATTTACACCATAAACTGATGCAGAAAAGAGACAAATTGGTGCCTAAAAATTCACCAGAACGCAGGAAATAAATGTTTGATGCTCAGAATTTTCTAGCAGAGGACCCCCAACCCCCCGTTTCATATGTGTCCACTCAAATGTGAAACGAAACCTATGCCCTTGGTTCAGCCTGACCTTTCCCCAAAGCTGGCACAGTGCAAGATAGATCTGGCTATGGGAGATGACTTTGTTAAAACCCTTACACTGCAGCTACACAAGGACACACGCTCTGAAACACAAGAAGGAAGCTAACTTTGTTAAATACCCACTTCTCTGGCTAACCTCATATTGGCTTCAGCTTAAGGGATCTCTTCATGGCCAATATGGACAGATGGAAGAATAACTGAGACCAATGTGACTCAATGTACATATGGGCATGTGAATATTGTTTAAAAACAGACTTGAAAAAATGTGAACTCATCTCCAACTCTTTCCCGAACCTGCAAAAAGGAACAAACTGAGCAAACTGTGGTGGTGTATTTGGTAGTCTGGTTTCATTTCAGTTAAGTTTCCTTTAAAAACAGTGATATACCAAAGAGAAACAGCAAATCTTTATGAGACAAATAGTACATGACACGAGCTTTAATTCCTAACATACATCAGAAAAGCTTCCAGTACCTTCTCCAGCTGGGCATTCTGCTTAGACTTGTAAAGCACCTCCCCTACAGCCACAAACACTGACAGCACCAGTCCCGCAGCCAGCACGATGAAGATCCCGCCGATGTTCTGCACCCCCAGAGCGCTGGCCTCCTTGCTCTCCTCCTCGGGACAGCCGTTCCCTCGCCACCATTTCTCCTTCATCATGTGCAGCTTCCCTTCCTCTTGCAGCTGCAGAATGGCTATCGTGATCTTGTCTCTGTATGGGGAGCCTGCGAGGAGACAACGAGAGATTAGCGAGTATGGATAATAGTAGGATATGATTAAGCCTGATTATGCCTTGCAAAGTTATTGTTGAGTATATGAGTGTATGTAACCAGCGGTGGTGGGAGTATGAAACGCGCCGCGGCTTGCATGTGATCATATAACCTGCCATGTTATTGTTGGCTACTTAGAGGGAGTTTTTTTGTAAGTCCTCCTTCAAATCCCACTAATCCCTATATTCACAGACTGATTCCAAAATTCTCACTCCTCTCTGCAGTGTGTGAATTATAATGCACAGGGAGTTGGCAACAAAGACTTGGCTTTGTGTAGTGGAGCTGCTGTTGATTCTGACGAATTAGCTGCTGTTTGCACACTCTTTCATATGCCATAAATGGTGCGTATAAACAGAAAAAATAAAACACAGAGGAGCCCAGTGGAGGCTACATAACGGTGCATATGTGTTTGGGATTAAATGTGTGTATCTGAGATAGGGTTGCTTTATCAGAGTGTTTTTTATGCATGTTAATGTCATGGTGAGTAAAAGAACCCAAATCCACAGACAGTGGGAAGGCGCCAGAATTAGCAACAAGGCATTAAGACTCAGCGGGTGCTGGCTTGATCAAAGGAGGAGTAATCGCTGCAGAGTACCCGAGTGGGGTCGTGTTCCTCTCCCATCCACGGCGTGTGCGACATAGCATGCGGCCGATCAGGGCGCGGCGCACACACTGTGCCCGAACCATGGCGGGAAAGAGCAACACTCATGCGAGCGTTCATGTTTCATTTATAAACTGGTTTAAAAGCTTGTTAGTGTATTAATATGATTACAGAACTCATGCATAATGAAGCCTGATTGTACATTTCAATTTCATGCGCTCATTCAGACTTAAAAGGGGTGAAAAAATGTAAAAATTTTATAATGCAGACGTCATTTTAGGAACATTTTGTGCTAAAACTCCGGGGGAGCTAAACTGAACATGGCCCCGGGTAGCAGGTAGCATCACTGTCTGCTGCTCTGATACAGTTCTGCCTGTCAGCCCCTTTAGCTGATTCCCCCTCTGTCTCATCTATCATTTATCTATTGCTATCCATCATCCTTTCATCTCCACGTCTCTGTGTATTTACACCGACAAAGGGGACATTAATACAAAAACTTAAAATTACCCAAAGTGCAGCTGATTTTTGAGCAGCACATCAGCTTCTTTGATCATCGTCTATTTCTGTGAGCATACCTGTGGCGTGCACATGTGCTTTTATCTGTGACGTGCCCGCTTTAAGACAAAGTGCATATCCATTCTGTGCATGTGCAGGAGGTATGTGCAGCCATGAGCAGGCAGTCGTGTGTGTGCATGTGCTCGTGCATGTAAAAAGCATATGCTTGCTTCATTTGAAGATGAGAAATCTATCAAGTATCCTAGTCCCCTGATTCTGGCTCCCCTCATATTTCAAATGATTAATGATGGCCTAACAAAGCAGGCCTTGGATAAATGCTAATAGGATGGGTCCTTAGAGAGGAGGATATGGAGAGCGGGGCCTGGGCAAATGGAAAAGCGCTGTGCTTGACACACTGTGCATACACAACTACCTGACAGATGTTCAACACCAGAGGACATCCATCACTCCCACACTGTCTGGCCTCAAGTATTAATGTGATCACAGTTAAAGTCGATAGCCGTAGATGACGCATTTGCGTTTTGGGAGCAGGACGTGTGAAAACCGTCAAGCGTTAAAAGGTTAAGACTTATTATACGGCGTGCTCTGTTTTATTGCTGTAACAGCCCTACGGGGAACGAGATGCTAAACAGTGTTGAGCAGGGCGAAAGTTATAGGCTGGAGATTGACACGAAGGTTGAGATCTTCATGGCGTTTGGGACGAGGCAACAAGGAGAGAGCCGCCGTCTGAAATAAAACACTCCCATTCTTCCAGGACGACTTCTGGCATGAAATCACTTTGATTTAATGAAGCAATTAACTATCTCAAGACCTCTTCTATTACAGAAGAAACATTTTAGAGGCTGTGATCAACTTTATTCCTGAAATATTGAGCAATGAACATCAGAGTTAGAGATTGAAATGAGTTAGAGGGAAGTAATAACTTTGAGAGCGGGCATTTTTAATCATTAGTTTTATGCATTAAAATACTACACCACTTATTGCTGAATTAAAGCAATTCAGGGGAATATTTTGTCGTCGTATATTTGATGCACTGTATCGCCACATGAATGGAAAACAGAGCGGCTCCACGCTCTAGGTCTGTGTCCATCTCAAGGGCATCAGTGTAAGTACTCCTGCACTTATGAGGCCACAGTGGGACTATAACTCACAGCATCACCTCAGCTTTGTTACAGCCGCCGCAATCATGGCATCCCTGCAGATCCATAACTGCCCCATACTCATCAGCAGTAGCCAGGTCCAGATGTGGAAGCCTGGAATTAATCCTCCATATTTTGATGGCCTTCATATCTGCGATGATATATGTGGCCATTACAGCTGGTTGCAGTGCTCTCCGTGGCCTCGTCATGACCACTCTAACCTCTGTGACATGAGGAGCGGATACCATCACTTGCTTCATGCCGAGGTCTCTGGGAGTGTCAGGGTTGTAAGCTGCACCTTTATTAACCCCGACAAAGGCTGCTTTATATGCAACAAAACTGAAAGTGGAAAATGGTTCTGACTCATCATGGGATAATGGCGCTTTAAAATGTAAGAACGCGACTTTTCTGACAGGGGCTCGGTCAAATAAGCAGGTGTGAAAAGTTCTAAGTGCTCGTTTCATACTCTCTGAAGTGTTTTGTTGTGTTTTAATGCTCAGACACAATTCAGACGGTGTCAAGTAAGTCACAGGGAATTGCACTAAATTGACTTTCGGGTAGCTTTCTGTGATTGTTTCACTGTCTTGCACTCGCTGCCTCGTGCGACTGCAAAGTAGGCGAAAACACACCATTAAAAGTATTGTTTAACAGAGGCTTGCTTCCCTACTCTGTAAATAATCCTGTGAGAAAATCATTATGGCTTGAAAAAAAACAAAACAAAAACCCCACGCTCGCTACAGCAGAGCTCGGACGGCGCCAGTTTCTCAAGCCCCGGGCACATTTTAACCTTATCCATAAATTCAACCTCTTCAGCCATTCGCTTTTCATTAAGATAAACCTTTTACACCTTGCATGGTTCAAACATTATACCCGTGACCCCATCAATACAGGTCAACCTTTTCGTTCTTAGAGCTTATGAATCATCTACACTATATACCGTTATCTATTACATAGTATCTGCAGTATTTCTCTCTGAACTTAAGCTTTGCAATTGCTTCTTATCGACACATCAGGCAGCAGCCGAGGCATATAGAACTTTGAGGTCACTTACCCATAGGTGTTCCCACTCCGTAGGCTTTGGAGTCTATGAGGCCTCCGATCTGGGTGAGGTTGCAGTTGCGCTGGGTGACAAACTCAATGGTGGTGGACTCCATGAGGAAGGCATAGTCTGAGGTCAGCACGCGCTGGATGCCCTCCTCCACATTCTTGACCATCACAGATTGCCTCCTGCTGTTCATGAACTCCCACATCTTGTCATAGGTTGAGATTTTTGTTTTCTACAAAATAGCAGAGAAGAGAAGTGGAATGAGATCGGTATCTGTGTTAGGAATAAATGTGGTTGTCAACTTTAAATTCTGCTTTCTTTTTCATTGTGCAGGCCATTTGTTTCATGTCGTTACAAAATGCAGTTGCTTGAAAAACAAAGGAAAGAATTACTTTCTTATCTCAAGTTATAGTCCTTTAGATTTCCATGAAATTAAACCCTTTGAATACTATTTAGGGTCAGCAATATTTACATTGCGTTAATGCGTTTTTATATAATAGTTTTCAGTGTTAAAGGTACACCATGCAGGAATTGTCAGCTACCATTTCATACAGTATCACCACTGAAAGTAAAAGCCAACCCTAGCTTTGTTTGCTTGGTACTTTACCTCGCCATATTGGTGTTTTTTCAGCACCGTTGCCACAATTTTTGTAGCTTCTTCTTGGATGTTTGCTGCTTATTATCTGGCACCTGGTTGCTACCTTTTTATAAAGCACCAACCTCACAGACATGGTCCCGAAAACAGCAAAATAATATGAAAAAAAGAAAAGAAAATACAGGCAGTAGGCAGAGTCTCTGCAGATAAATACATGGCCACGCACTTCTAGTGGGTCATAAATGAAAATTGAGAGGGATTACTTTTGTGTGCGGCTATAAATTGTTTTTAAAAAAAAATCCTGCGTAGTATACCTTTAATGACAGACTCACTGAATTCAAATTGCCTACCTTCACATGACCGATTCAGAGGAAGCGAAGCATGTATATCATCCAACATCTATAGTTTCAATTGTATCTCAATGACAACAGCCTCACTGTTTGCTGTTCGCTCTCCTAACATCATATCAGAGCTGTTTTTAAAGGGAAAGTTCACCCCAAAATCTGAAATGCAGATTTTCTCACCTGTAGTACTATTTATCAATCCAGATTGTTTTGGAGTAGCCTAGTGTTGGTGTTATCGACCATAGAGATGTCTGCCATCTCTTAGATAACGGAACTAGATGGCACTTGGCTTGTGATGCTTAAATGCCCCCCCCCCCCAAAAATCTAAACAAAACAAAAAAACAAACAAACAAAAAAACCCCCATACAAAATACACTGAAAAATTCAACAGCAATGTCTCTTTACAGAAATTATACCTGGTTGCTCAATATAATCCATAGGCTTTGTTGTGTGCAGTTTTATGTAGGAACTATTTTCTTTTTACCGAGCTACATCCGCCAACTGGATCATGGTGTATCTATTCACTGGACCAGAGGCTTTGGAGAGAGCATTTGCTGTCAGGACCCTGAGGCTCTGGAGTCTTTCCTGATTTTACGTGAGTTTTAAGTTCATTTAAACTGTCTTTTATTTCCTCTGTTTTTATATGCTAAAGTATTTTTATCAGTTCTTTTTAAAGTTGCTGTTTTCATGTCTTGTCTGTTTTTATTTTTGACATTTAAAGCACTTTGTAACTTAATGGCGTCCACCTCGGCCGAGCTAGGGGAGCTAGCAGTAGAGAAAGAAAATAGCTCCTACATGAAACTGCTCACAAGAAGGTCTGTGGATTATCTTGAGTAAACAGGTCATGATTTCTGGAAAGAGACATCGTTGTTAAGTTTTTTAAATGTTTTTTTTTGGACACTTGAAGCACCACAAGCTGAGTGCCATCTAGTTCCATTATATTGGAGAGAAGGCAGACATCTCTACGGCTAATATCTCCAACATTCAGCAACTCACACCAAAACAATCTAGGCTGATAAACAGCACTACAGCTAAGATGAAAAATATGTATTTTTGATTTTGGAATGAAGTGTCCCTTTAAGCTACTGCTAATGCAAACCAAACATTTCCTGCTGGTTCTCCAGTAAAACAACATCTGTGTTTGGCTACAGAGTAAACAGATACAACAGTTGCTCTTGTGCTGTATTTATGACACAGTATCTGCTACAGAGAGTGTTACCTGAAGTATTAAACATTTGCTGTTTCAATTGGTGACAATGTGTGTCTGAAATCTCAAGGATTATAACTTTAATAAGTGAGGATGGAAGATTCCTCGTAAAACCACTCTATAAACACCCCGGCAGACGCAGCTACCTTGAAGAAGGTCATGGTGGCGCCGTCCTCCACCACCCCATACAGGATTTTAGTCTGCTTGGCCAGGTCATCGGCTGAGTCTATGGGCGACTCCATCCTCTCCACAGTGAGGAAGGCAGCCAAGTTGGCCGTGTACGAGGAAATGATGATGAGGGTGAAGAACCACCAGATGCCTCCCACTATCCGAGTCGACAGGGCCTTGGGCATGAGCTCTGAGCCTGGTGTGAGTGAGGTGGCAGGAGTGAAGTGTTACACTGCAAAATGTATTCATCTCAGCAATTACGATTCTAATCTTGCGTTTAAGTTTATTTTAATTTGTTAAATAAAAAACAAATAAGATTAGTTGCTTTAAAAACATGTTTCAAGAGCTCTCTTAAAGTTTTCAGCCCAGGCGGACGCACCACTCGCTTCAAGAAGAAATCACTCGAGAGAGAGAGAGAGAGCTCTTTAAACAAGATGATTGTTGGATCTCAAACAAGTGAAATTATCTCCTCTCTCAGTCATGACTGAGTGCTTTAAATAATGCAGGAAACACAGAAAAACACTATTTAAAATTTGCCTCCTGAGAACAAGGTTGTTTGCATAAATCAATCCTATCGAATCAAACACATTCAGTATCGAGTGTTCAGGACAACATGGAGAAGTGACAGGCTGTTTGGGCCAGAGAGTCATGTACCCAAGGTAACCTCACATCCTGACTCCACACCCCACTGATCTCTAGGTGCTGGTGGGCCAAGGGCAAGAGGAGAGGACACTGGGCATTATCATAACTATGATAAAGAGCATATTAATAGCCTGCATATTATTTGAATAAATCTCAGCAGTCACGCTATTTGAGCTGCTGTTGATGAAAACATTAATTTACATTTATTCAAACTGTAATCTCTAAATGAGGGGTTTAAAACTATGATTTTACTCAAGTGGCATTCAAATCATATACACCTCTTATATATTCTACAGTCCTGTGAGCTAAATTCACTTAATTAAAAAAACATTACATGCACATTGAGTCTAAGTCCTGTCTCCCTGGCAGCGGACCCCCAGCGGTCTCTCTCTGTTGCCGCTGACTTTGACAAAACAACCCAACCCTCAGAGACAGTGGGATATAGAGAGCTCCAGCTCCACAGAGCAACAGCAGCCACAGGCTGAGGCAACTACCTTGCTGCATGAGAGCCCCAACGCCAAACCAGAAACTATTGAGCAGCGTAAAATTGTTTTCCACCACATCCGAGTCTGGGTTGCATGGATGTGGGTTGTACCACTCGTAAGGGCTGAACCTATAAAAGGGAAGAGAGCACAGAGACAGATATGTCAGCACAAAGCAAAGAACAGCGCGTTCCCAGCTGCAGATTAAACGGCACATAAAACATAAATTTTAAACCATTGTGAGCAGAGGAACAAAGGGAATGTGAATGTGTGGGAATCCTGTGTTGTGGCCTCAGGGTCAGAGCGTGTGCAGAGACCAAAGCAAATCATTCTGGCTTTCGCCGAGATCAACTTATTGGCATATTCAAATGCCATCAGTTTATTGTGAGAACAGATCAATAGGCTGGAATAACACTGTCACTGGTGATAATGTCCCAGTGCGAGATGATCTTTGGAGCTCATTTGGATTCACTGACTCAGGAGCCGTTATGTGTATCCCCGAGCAACTGCAATCACCGTTACTCTGCGGATGCCATATCCCCCTCACACCCCCCCGACATGGGACTTTTTCTCATGGTTTCCAAACAGCCGTCTCTTTTCTTCCACCCCCTAGCTGCTTTTGTTTTTCTCTTTTCCCCACACTCCCCTTCAAAACTCCATCTCTTTTCCTCATCCTGCGCCATTCCCACCTCAACAACCTACACCTCATTTCCCCCCGATTGCCTCGCGTCCCCTATGAACCTCTTCCCTTTTACCCCCCAGCCTTGCGCTGCCTGCATTGGCTGATTGTCAGTGTCTTCAGGTCAGTTGTGGACATTTCTCATTTATTATCCTAAGCAAAAGTGGCATGGCATTAGCGCAGGGTGATTGGGTTAGTGTTAAGCATCAGGAACTGATTGAGTTTGTGCTGAAGTGGGTGATAGCGGGAACATTGCTTATGCATAGTTGAGGGGCCCATCAGGTAAGGCTGTTTAGCAGCCCCACCCCCCACAAACACGCCGCATGCTAATAAGCCAAGGACCAAGTCTTAAAGGTTCAGACTGCATAGAAATGTGATGCCATTTGTCAGCTGCAGCTTCAGAGATGCACAGGGACGTATATAAATATATAGTGTTTACAAGACACAGAGCAGCATTTCACATTACCAAACCAAATGTTAGATGACGGCAGTTTTATGGCGGCACTATTTGCCACAGAGACAGCGCGAGTGCTGCAGACGCACAAACAGATATGTCATTTGATCTCCCTTTGTTGCTGCAGCAGCCTAATTAAAAGCCGTAGTTTACAAGCGTCGCGAACGTGTGCAACATTTTTGTCAGACTGCTCTTCCTTTTCCTGCTACTTTCTACGCCGTCCCCTTGAAAATTATCTACGTGGACACGGCTTTGATGACACGCTATAATTCTTCCTGTCAACCCCATCAGGATGTCTGATTTGCTGGAATGTCAATGAGCTCAGTCTCCTTGGAACCAGAGGCAACTGAAACGGCACAATGGCCTTGTGGAGCCGTGCAGAATGCAGTGTATGTGTGTGTGTGCGCGCTCACATGTGTTTGTGTATGAGGGTTTTATGTGTATCAAGCCTCTGGCGCATGAATGTTTGCGCATGTGCCTTTATAGCTGTGTGGGTGTGCATTTGTCTGTCGTGGCAACTGTGAATTTGCATTTGCTCAATCAAATCCATCTCAAAGTCAAATATTTTCTCTGATGATTTATTTATGTTGCCGTTTACGGACGTTACACAGAGCGTTGAGCTGCAGCCTGAGGGCAATTGCGGGTATCATCCGATGCGGGCCATAGGTGAGGATGTGTAAATCTGTTTAAATCTATAAAACACGTTCTTGATTGGATTGCGTTTGTCCCTCTCAGCGTCTACATGTGTATTCTGTATGCACCATGCCCACGGCTCCTCTGTATGACCTTTGCCTGCAGCCGGCCCGTATTCCTGCGGGCCGTGTTCTGCACACCGATCACCAGGAAGAAGGGGATGTGGAACATGCGGACGTAAGGTCACCTCCTCACACCGAGCACAAGGGACATGTCGAATTGCACACAGAATTCTAAAAAGATCCCCCCCCCCACTTTTCTCCAGTTCCTCTTCTCCTTCGTCCGTCCCTGGCCACAATAACACAACACGCTCTCTTCCATTAACTGTCAGTTGGATTCAATTACTCTGGCTGGCATTATAGATCTGCTGCCTTTCTTCTCTCAGGCCAAGTGAAGAGGCTGTGCTGGGGGGTGTTCAAAACCACAGGCGTCCGGGACTCGGAGTGCAAAACTTTGACATCCTGTAATTACATGCAAACATTTTTATAATGCAATTTAAATCAGTCATTCTTCTTGGCAGGTGGACATTTTCTACAGTGGGAAAAGGTTTCGCGATCTTAGAGAATACCATTTCTTCTGCTAATAAAGAGAGGAATCAATTCAACCACAAACAGAGCTGGAAGGAACCACTGAGTGAAATGTATTTCTCTGGAGCTTGAAATGAGATAGCTCATTTAGTCGGAAAAAACAGTGTGTGTGTGTGTGTGTGTGTGTGTGTGTGGGAAGCAGTTCAAAGACCTGAATCCCTGGTGAGATTGAGGTGTTTAGTGTTTTATTGTGCAAAACCGGGACTTCATAAGCTCACTCCACTCACTCTATTTGCAGGGGATTAAAGAAAATAATATACTCTGCATTTGGGGGATTGACCAATCAATCGGTGGCCGTGCAATCAATACTACAATTATGAGGGAACTAGCTCAGCGGACTGAGGAAGAAAACACTGTACTTCAGATTTTAACTTTGCTGAATATTTTTCAGTCACATAGTGTGAGGACAAGCACTATTTACTGCCATGGTGTGCAAAAAAAAGGGCACAGTGCATGCACGCAGACAAGAGCATTTATAATTTAATAAAAGTACCGAGGCCATTTCATTACAAGCAGAAGAATATCAATATAATTGCATGCTAATCACTTACCCTGACCGACCGTGGAAACAAAGGGCTACGGGTATAATTTGCATATTCTGAACTAACTTAGGTGACAGTTGCTGCTTTCCTCTCATGTGATCATTGTGCCGGTAACATTTGATGAAACGTGCATTAAACCCAAACCTCTCAGGATGGAAGCGGAAGGAGAGGAGCCCTGGGGTTAACACACATCTTTGTACATCCGCCATGCATCAGGGGTTTTAGGGGGGGTGGGTTCATCAAGATATTTTGTAAGAACTGTACTTGTTCAATGTCAGCATTGTACTCGTACATTTCTTACAGCAGATTAAGAGATATATAACGGGTAGCTGATTTTACAGTTGCTGATGCTTGCGTAAATATGCCCGAAATAGTGTGAGGAGTCAGCTGATTTTAATGACCATACCAGTGTTTTTTCTTGTTGTAGCTCATTTACCGTAGGGTACGGTGGGTAATGAAATCTGAGTAAACATTTAAACCCTTTTATTACACTTTTATTCTTTTCATCAAAGCTGCTTTATCAATGCGTGAAAACGGAGATAAAACACTTTATTGTTCTAAAACAGTTTGTAGGTGGTGAGTTCAAGTGCTGGGGGAACGATCTGAAATCTGAGGTTTGTTGTTTTGGCAGCCAGCGCACTTTTTATAAACCAGTCTGCACCTTCAGATGTATTTTAAAAGTTCCAGTGTGTAGGATTTAGGGTGACATACTGGCAGAGATGGAATATAATACAATAACTATCATCCTTCAAAAGAGAGCAAAAAGACATTAAGAGCAATAATCATGTTTAAAGCGAGAAATAATTAACTTCCGGGCAACATTACTTGTGCAATGGGCTGCGTGATGAGTTGAAACAAAGCACAAATATAAATCAATTTAAAAACTATACAAAAAAAATTTTTTTTGGCCGATATATAGACAACTTACTTGGACTTTACTTGGACTGTAAATAAACTGGGTTTATTACGTATTTATTTAATTGGTTGGCAAATAGACTGGGGATAGTTGTGTATTAGTTGTAAATAAATTTGGAAATTTGTCGAAATAATATACGAGCAAAAAGAAGAAATGTAAGAAAGGAATAGGGACATATAAGTTTTACTTCTACCTACTCCTTTTCGGACACTGTTATCTTTGTCTTGTTTGTTTTTTTAGTATGTTTTTTTCAGTCATTTATTCATTCATTCATAAGTATGTTTTCTTTAGTGTATAGTCACCTGAAAATAAGAATCATCATGTTTATTTTCTTTGAATGAGCCAATTATATCTACATAGGAGTGTATCCTCATCCATTGATTCCCCATGTCGCACTGGCATGTTTCTACAGTAGCCCAGAATGGACAAATTAAACAGTGGCACTAGATAGGGCCATTTGTGTTAGCAGCCCCTCCACGACGAGCCAAACAACATTGAAAAACACTGATTTTTACATGAAACTGCTTTATTCAGAGATTTTACTGGTTAAAATCACCAAATCTGTTTGTTTTGGAGAGGAGGAGTTCTCTGCGGATAATTCGGCTCCCGCTAAAAACCTCCTGAACATCTGGATCTTAAGTTATTAGAGAAAAAAGATGAGCACACATTAGCAGGTGCTGGGCTAGCCAGCATCATAGAAACATCTTTACTGTGTGCTATTACCAGTTTTAGTCACCTGGTCTGTTTGTTCTGGAGAGGAGGAGACCTCTGCAGACAATTCAGCTCCTGGTAAAAACCTCCTGAACAATGAACACTGAGGGAATTCTAACCAGGAGCTCATGCTTGGCATATGGGAGTTTCAGCTGGTTGCAATCTGCAGTGCTCACTGTTAGATGCCATTAAATCCTACACACTGCTCCTTTAAGGCACCAATAATCCAACTCTGACACAAATAAAGAATTTAAAAGCTACAGTGTGTGTTGTAAAATGGTCATCAGCATATTAAGGAATAAAGACACTGGTATGGTCCTTTAAAGTAATGTATTTAGATTTAATACTCTTTTGTTGTAGACCGGATCTACATCACTGAAGCCATCTAAGAATAAAGAGGCACGGATTGCCTCTCGCAGGAGTGCGTTTGCTACCAGTCACAGCTTGATGATTTTCAGTGAATAAATTCCCCTCTTCAGGCCCAGAGGGAGCAACTGCTGTGTGTTAGTGAAAGCAGGCAAACAGGTAGGGCAGAAGGAAGAGGAGGAAGGAAGGAGGAAAGGAGGAAAGAAGGGAAAGGAGGAGGAGGGGGGGGTTGACATGTTACCTGGCTATGACAAACAGCACACAACTGACACCCAAGCAAGCCAGCAGAATATACATCCAGATATCGGGCGAGAGGGGGTTGAGGAAGGAGAAGACTCCGGGGTTGGTGCCGTTGGGCTTGCGGTACAGGATACTTATCCCCAGCGTCATGAAGGGCTTTGAGAAGTCGATGACCTTCTCCCTGACGTAGGTGATGGCCAGAGGAGCCACTGCCAGGTCTGCTTTCTGCAATAACATAATGGGGATTGAGTGGGGTGGGACGGGGGGGTAGGTGTTTGAGTCAACCAATAAAAAACAACCAATCGAATTAACATCTGATTTCTGTCAACAGCTGTTCTGGTCAATATGTACAGGAAGGAGGGAGAGCCATGACAGAGGAGAGAAAATAGCAGGGGTCATTAGTTCAGATGGATTAGTGGGTGGGAGGCTGACATTTTCTGGAAATTACAGGTTATATGTCTGAGCGGTCTCATGTGGGGACAAAGGTGAGTCACTCAGGTAACAATTTTGGGATTAGATTCATCTGTGACAAATTATCCCCGTGTTCTCTCAAAGTAAGATTAGCGGTCTTTGGCCCTTGGATTCATTTTTGCATAACGCCGTTTTTATAAGAAAGCGACAGTTTTACCTTTTTTCCCTTGGTCAGATTTTCTGCGCTTCATCCCAAATTAAAAAATACATGTTTTCCTTTCACCTGTAGTGCTATTTATTAATTTAGATTGTTTGGGTGTGAGTGTTGGAGATATTGACTGTAGAGATGTCTGCCTTCTCTCAAATATAATGAAACTAGTCCATACCCATTGGTAGCTTTGTCACCTTCTACCTATGCCAATCCTCAATGCCTATGTGCAGTTTCACATAGATTGACCACGTCAGTGAGTAGAAGAACGTGGGACAGACAGAATAACTGACTGACAGAATGACACACTGACAGTTTCCGTGATCATGTACAGCATACCATACCATGACTTAGTCATACCAAAAAATTAGAAAAAAACCCCAACATTGGGCCACAGTGGGAGCCACAGCGATCGGTCACATTTTAGTCATTTTTAAGCATTTTTCTGTTGTTATAGCGCCACCCAGTTGCCAATTAGAGTTAAATTTCTCCAGTCACCTTGAGGCGTCCTGTTCTACATATCTACCAAGTTTAGTAAAAATCGACATGGCGGTTACCCTAGATAAGAAATTAGCTCTCTAGCGCCCCCATTTTGTTTGATGGGGTCAATAATGGAGGGGTCCCCTCAGATTATGTGTGGTCATATGCCTACAAAGTTGTGTGGTGATCGGTGAAACCCTTGAGACGTTATACACCTTTATGTGATGAGCCATGCCCTCCGCAATATTCATTGCCTTATAGAAGCTCAGTTTTAGTAAATTTTCCAACTTTTGCCAAGAGGAAACTTTAGATATTGGTCCCCAGATTATGTTCACCGAGTTTCATGCAGATCGGTCAAACTTCCTAGGAAGAGATCGATTTGAAGTGTAAACTTCAAAATGGCGGAAAATCTATATCACTGGAAGTTATGGGTTCTTGATGCAAATTTGTTCCTCATGAGGAGAGGCATCTCTGTGCAAAGTTTCATGTCTCTACGACATACGGGGCATGAGATATGCCCATTCAAAGTTTGCAATTTCAATCAGTTGCTATAGCGCCCCCCTTTGGCCAATTGATGTAATATTGCTTCATTCTCATCCTCCCATGACCCTCTACCACTGTGCCAAATTTCACATGGATTGACCAAGTCAGTGAGGAGAAAAACGTGGAACAGATACACACACCCACAGACAGACAGAGTTTTCACCATTATATAGTGAGACTAGACAGAACTCCCTCTGCACAGCCAATCTCAGGGATCAGGTGCCAGTCGGTCCAGGAACATGTTAGATTAAAATCACCAACATAAACTACAGCACTCAACTACAACTCAATTACTGTGATTTTATTAAGAGCGAACGACAATAAAATAATAAAAAAATAATTTCCAATTCATCCAAAAAGCGTAATAACTTTACACAAAATTACCAGAGTCTACAATGGTAAAAATATGGGTCCCTCAAGAAAAAGGATGGGAACCACTGACATATATCAAAGAACAAAGCAAGATTCGTAAAAAGTTCAAGAGTTACAAGAATAATGTGTGATTTAACCTCATCCCTTTACGTAAATGACTGATACAAAGATTTTATAATGAAAGATAGACTGCAGGTCCTACTTCTGTCCCTCTACACTGTGAGACGGAGAGGGGGCGTGACAGGGATCTAGTAGCTCATCTCTCCCTATGGAGAGAATCAGATCTTTTATTTCTTTTAATGATCTTTAAAAAGTGATTCATGCTTTTATAACGTCTCTCTAGACTATTGTAATGCTGTGTTTACTTGCCTGGGACAAAACTTGATTCAATGGCTTTAGGGTGTCCAAAATGCTGGAGCCAGACTTTTAACTAGAGCATGAAACCATGATCACATCCCACCAATTTTAACTTCCCTTCATTGGTTACCTGTGCGTTTTCGAATTGATTTTAAAATTTTACTCTTGACTTTTAAGGCCCTGCATGGTTTGGCACCAAGCTACCTGGCTGAGCTTTTAATATGTTACTCACCAGTTCGTAGGTTGCGATCCTCTGACAAGGCCCTGTTAGTTATCCCTTGCTCTAGGCTAAGGACCAGGGGTGACAGGGCTTTTGCTATGAGAACTCCAGCCCTACTTTTAATGTGATTTTGCTTGATAATTGTTGTTTTGCTTGTTGACTGTTGCGTCTTTTAATTGTTTAATGTGTGAAGCACTTTGTAAGACTTGTTTTGAAAGGTGCTATATAAATAAAGTTATAATTATTATTATTATGGCTACAAGGGGGATATAAGTTCATATCTATATCACAGAAAAGGACTCAAATCCTGTGTTTCATTAAGTCCGTATGTCTCAAGTGTGTTCAATTCGTGGATCCAAAATGCTTCCCTTCTTGAAAGCTGGTTAATCAAATTACCCCCTTTGGATTGGGTTGTACTTCTTCAATGTCAAGAAATTCAAAGGAAGTGACTGACCCATGGTTTTTCTCATTGTTGTGTCTAGCAATCCATTTTGCGAGACAGCTGGGAGATCCTTCCCAAATAACAAAATACAGTCCAGAGAATCTAAATCAGCATGCTTTGTGTTCTCTATGTTCCCATTTCTAATGGCAGCCTTTGTGCTGGCTGCCTTTAGAAATGGGAACTGGCTACTCTCTGCACTGTGATACGGTAGGTGGGTGTAGTTTGGTGGAAAGAAAATAGATCCCACATGAAACTGCTCACAACAAGGTTTGTTGTGGATTATCTAGAGTAGCCGCATCATTATTTCTGGAAAGAGACATTGTTGTTGTGTTTTTTGTTTTTTTTTGGGTGCCATCTAGTTCCATTATATTAGAGAGAAGGCAGACATCTCTACAGCTGGTATCTCCAACACTCTGCACACCAAAACAATCTAGACTGATAACTGGCACTACAGGTGAGAGGAGAAATATATATATATAAATAAATAAATATATTTTTTTTATTATTATTATTTTGGGGTGAACTGTCCCTTAAAGATTTTTACATTTCTGTAGGTGGCGCTCTTAATGAAAATGAATTTCCAAGTACATAAACGGAACAGAAAATTTGGAAAATGCTTGTCAAAATTTCTGCACTTCTTATTTTCATTTCCCTGTATCTCACTGTATACAAGCCCTGTGTTGACTCACATGGTCCATTAGCTCCCGCACCATGCCGTTCCATTGGCCCATGCTCTCATCCAGCGCGCCGTACTTCCCATCTTCCACTAATCGCACCTCATAGCGGAACCCCAGGATGCCAGAGAGCTCCCTTAGCAGGTCGATGCAGTACCCCTCGAAACGGTCGTTCCCATACAGAGGCTTGTCTGACTTCTTAAACATCACATATGGCTCCTCCTGTACAGGGAGAATAAGTTGGAGTAGAAGTGTGTTCAGTATTAGATAGAATGCTGTTGTTTTTCTATTTGCTGACTGCGTGTTTATGCTGCTTGTTTTTTCTATTTGTCTGTGTCTACCAGTATAGTGGATACACGCAGGGATTTGTTAGCCAGAGAGTCGGTGATGTTGGATGTCTTGCTTTTGTGAGACTCTGTCATATTCAGACCGCTGGGAGGATCCCATGTTCCAATCTGTTGAAACAATTCAATGTCTGGTTTATATCACCTCGTCTGCTGATAGGAAAAATAATGCTTTGAAGCACCCAGACCCACGCTTTTCTTTTTCTCCTTTAAGACACAAGAAGTGACACATCATCAACTACACCAATGTGTGACACACCTTTTCCAGTCCTTCCTCCTTCAGACTGATGACATCCAGGTCGAAATCTGTCCTCAGTCCATTGGTCTTGTTGAAGAGAACGCGTCCTGTCAAACCATCCCAGTGAGCCTGCAGACAGGGGCACACAGCATAATAAACCGAAATCCTCTGTGCAGTCATTCCATTAACCTTAAAGTATCGTCTTTCTCGACAATATCAATCCGAGCGCTAGCCGCAAATTTTTTTTTTTCTGTCCCAATTATGAATTTTTCGTCTGGCTCTCCCCTCGCTGTCTATCTCAGCAACATAACAAGAAACAATAAAGCAGCCGGAATAGAAGCAGGTTTGACAGGTAAGAGTTCATTATGCATGTGGTTCATTGTGCTTGAAGTTTCACTTCAAAGCCAATGGAGGAACAGACGGGCATGGAGAGCGATAGCAGACACAGGAGGGGGAGGAAGCGCCAGCTACTACAATGGCTCGTTCTGAAAATTACCTGCAATGATACCATCCACAGAATGAAAGAGCTTTGTAGAACAAAGCAAATGGCTGACCCCGACTACAGTTAAGGAGACACACTGAGGCTTTGATATAAACACCGGCGCAGATATGCATGGAGAGAAAGTGGGAGACAGGGAGTGGAACATCACGGAAAAACACGTAGCCACTGCGGATAATGCAGTGGTTACTCAGATTACATTATCATAAGGATTACTGTGAGTGTTAAGATTAAGCAATAAACATGATAAGGATGTTTAATCATGAAGATCACAAGAGAAACACAACAATACAAAATGTGCCACTCAGTTCTGAGAAAGCGCTACCCTCCAAATATGACTGCACTGATCAATATCACGCCAAAGCTTCTGTGTTCAGTGGATTCCATAGGTCAGAGGTCAAAACAGGGAGCACACTGATAGCACTGCTGGCCTTGTACCTCTTTGATGAGGCTGATGAAACGGCCCCCGAAGCGCCACGGCTTGTGGCGATTACACTGCAGAGAGCTGACCGTGATCTGCTGCGACTGCTGCACCGCCACCGCCACCACGTGCACGGCGTCGTACATCAGCGCTGCATCCGTCTGCGGACAGGGAGGTAATATCGTTAGACATTTTTATAACACCTGCCAATACATCTGTCCACATGACCTTTAATCCGTCCATTTGTTCACCTGCGGAGGAGCATGAGAAAGTGTGTGAAGTCTCGGGTGACTTGCTTTACTCTTTTGTCGGGATAAGAGGACATAAATTAGGAGTAATGCCAGCAGTAAATGCCCTGCACAAATGGCACGGTGTCTCAGCCTGTTAGTAAAAATACCCGACCACTGTCTGAGGCAATGAGAAAGCTCCGCCAGGGAGAGTCTCTCAGCGGAAGGCCGGCCTGTCACTGTGAAGACTAATGATTCCTGATGGGTGTGCCTGTTCTCTGGAGAGAAGGGAACGCAAAGCAGGCACCAGTGCATACGGGACAACTCTGACTGGCACACTTGGCGTAACATGCTAAGTACACAGCACAAAGCAGAGCAGGGATACACAGTGAACCGCATTGAAAAGCACGTCTGATAGCCATCCGTATAACCCCAGTAATAAGTCATCAAAGGGAGGAAACACTGGAGCTCAAAATTCCCACACTGAACTGCAAGACGCTGAGGTTTATCTTTACTTTTCTGCCTGGCACACACAAATTCCTTTCACGCCGTCTGTCCTCACAGTTTGAGGCACTCTACATTTACCCAGGTCAACACATTACAGCTTAGCTCAGATCCTCTTTCCATGGTCCCACAAAGGCTGAAATACACTGTGGTGATCTTATTTGACAAGTCTTGGATGACCAACCTGTGAGGGAGTATGAAAAATGACTGTGAGACCACAAAGTATCTGCAGCTATAGGGTCTTTGTGGATGCGCCGGCTGTCAGAGTGAATGAGCAGGGCTTTGGCACAGCTAGGCACACAGCAGGAGACCAGCGAGCTGCTGTTCAGCTCATATCGGTTCCCTATGTTGTCTCTATAGGCGCAGTGGAGCATCCATGCCATCCACGTGGGAGAAAAGGAGTGGGACTGGGGAGGGGCAAAAAAATTATGCTGCAGTTATCCGACCTATATTTATAGTGGCAGGTCAATTAAAGAAATAAATCTTGCTTCCAACTGCAAGAAAAAGAGAAAGTTGAAGATAGCAAGGAGGGGAGGGAGCGGTGTGTGTAGCTGCGGTGGTGGGCAGATTGTCAGGTTTTAGCTCGCCCCCCAGTTCTCCTGTGCTTTTGGAGTTTGGCGACTGCTGATGTCAAAGGCAGCAGCAGATCAGAGGATGGGAGACCCATCTCTGCACTCTTTCATCCGCAATGCCTCCCTGGGAAAGGGGACAGCTACTGCCATATCTGCTCTCCCAGTGCAGGCAGTGTGTGGATGCCTGTGTATGTGTGTGTGTGTGTGTGTGTGTGTGTGCGCTAGTATTGTGTTCATGGCAAATGCTGATTAGGAAAAGAGTGTCTTTCTGCTAATCTGTTTTGTTGAATACTGGGGAGGAGTTCTACACACAGACAGTGTCCAAGCACTATTTTGTCCAATCATCCAATTATCGTGTTACCAACTACACACAAAGACATCGAGGCTTATTATATTTCTTTCACAGATGTAGTTTCTAAAACAGCTCAATCTGATTTGAGGAAAGTTATAATAATCACATTCAGTTTCAGTCCACTTCCAAACTCCACGATGTATTCTGAATTCATTTATTCAACATTTTCACTTTGGAAATGGTTTCGGTTTGACTGGGACGAGGTTGAATTCATGCAATTCAAATGAAATCTGCGCTGCCTTCTGCTAATCTTTGTTTCTAAATGCCTACATCTTCACTTTAGTTTTTTGCTTTTGACCTTGAACAACCTTGACTTCTTTCCTTCCCAAAAATCAAATCAATATTCCTATTCTTCACATCTACAAGCTCTTTATTCATTTGGGGCAAACTGCACTGCAGCATGCGCATGAAATTTTTCAATAAATTATTATACGTCTTTAAACATATTCTGTGAAAAAACACTCCTGGGAAATAATATCTGACAACTCATTCACTAAATACAGAAACATTTTGAAAGTCCTGCTTGGAAGTTTATTTTTATTCAGCTTTTTAAACTGTTTAATTCCAGAGTATTAAATAAAGCTGGGATATTTTAACACGACCTTGATGTGTGAGTAAAGGCTGGTATTTTGAGAATTTTGTAAAAGACAAAGATTTTTTTTTAAGATGATTCATATACTGCATATGTGCAGTATGCTATTTCAAAATAAAGTCTTGAGGGGAGACACTACAGATGAAAACATAGTGTTTCAAGCACTATTCAATTTCGAGACTTTGGTCTTTTTTCAAAGTGGTGGAAAGAAAAAGTCCAAAAATACACATTAAGGCATGCATTTAAGTATTTCAGTTTTTCTTTTCTGGAAATGTATAAAAACCGTGCATATTTATTTATATAGATTTGCGTATTTAGACAAACCAAAAACAACTGCCTTAATGTAAGTTCAGTCAGGAACTATTTATTGCAACAAATGGACATACAGATATGTTTGAGGGCTCTGCTCTTGAGGTGCTCCCTGGATTAGTCAAGCAGCATGCTAAGCCAAAACAGGGAGCACAATGCAGAAAACCCCACCAGGTATACAAGAGTGGACCCAAGTATGACATTAAATACTGTTTTGACCTTAGAACCATGTTAGGACTCTGTATTAGAAAGGTGGATGGTGGGGTGGCGGAGGTAAAGCTTCGCCAGAAGCGGCAACAGCGGTGTGTGGCAGCATTTGTGTAGCAGGGATCAGTGAGTCGGTTTATATTTAGTATATTTAAAATGGACTGCCTTGTGTGGGAATAGGCTGCAATTGGTGTGTGATGGATAAGAAACAATAGTCCTGTTTCCACCAAACACTTTTGGTATGGTACCTTTAGAACCAAAAGTAACCCTTCAGACATGGTACCTAGACCCTAGCGTTTCCACTGTAGACAGTACTCTTAAATGTGGGCGGGGTTGTTGTCACCCACTACTCCGTCTAGCTCTCACTGTATTTCCTCCTTTATCAGTCTGCACCTCGTTTATCGTCCACAGAACGAGGCTGCATGCCAACATGTTCAGAACAAAATAAAACAGGCTGCAGTGAGAGTCTCTCTCCATGGGATATTTAAAAATAGCGGGTTTGTGCATTCAGTCCCTTTTCAGGAAAGCTCGGGGTCTTAGTGTTGCCGGAGCCCACAGGAACAATGCTTTGCAATGCTTTTTTTTTTTTTTTCTCCAAGTGAAGATAAGAATGTATGCAGCTCACATAATCCGATCCACTCATTACTAAAAGTGTATGTCACAGAAGACTAATGGAATGGTTAGAGTTATCATGTTGAAATTTCAGGTGTGTTGATGGATTCACATCCTCAACTCATGTATTGAGTAACAAGTTAACGTTCCACCTTAAAAGTTGCCGGCAGTCGGTCCAGTGAATGAAGTTATTTTTTCTCAGACTCCAGCTGCTGTGAGAGGCAGCAAAACAGCCTTTCATTTTATAGTTACAGTTTACTAGTAAAATTCTACAAGGTATGAACAGTCGTAACATGAGCCTCAAAACCAGCCACAACTCAGCCCTGAGCAGAGTGACTGTCTTCTATTGACCAATCAACAGACTGCAGTGTTCACAGCTCCACCTTTTAGTACCAGATCTGTGTGCTAGGTACCCCAACAGAGGGGGGACCAAAAATGGGGACGGTACGGAACAGTTTATTTGTGTTATGTGTGTTGTGTTGTTATTAACATTTTACAGTGGAAATGGAAAAAAAAGCTTACTGAACTAAACTGTACCGTACCGGACAGAAACAGGGCTAATGATCCAATCAGCTGGCTGTAAGCCGATTACAGCTGAGGTGTATGACTTCCGTGTCCTGCACGAACTAATGCAAAGCTTCAGTAATCAACTAAGGAAGTTTCATGGTGATACCTATTAGTTAAACTTTCTGATCTATTCACCTGGAGTGTCTTACTGTTTGGTCTACAAATGTATAGAATGTTAAAATCCATATCTTTAAAGGCCTTTTTCTCCAAATTAGTTTTTTTTCTCAAACTCTGAACCAGAAATGTCCACTTCAGCAGCTCTTATATATACCAAAATTTTGTTTCTATCTATATTGTGAAGGTTTATACAGAAGGGTTGGTTCATGTATTATTCATAGCCTGGCTTATATAATATTTTATTCCTCAAAACATGGCAAAAATTGATTTTTTAAATGGCTGTTGACAGTAGCAATAATAACAATTCTGTAGAAACCTTTGACTCTTACTACGTTAAATACATTAAGCAAGAATTTTGAACCTGGCTTTCTTTAATGTGCAGAATTGGGTTCTGGACATTAAAGCAAAAGTTCATGTTTATGTGGATAATGCCTCATTGACATATTTAAACATAAACATTTCAGAATATTTGCACAAAAAAACTAGTCTTGATGTAAGTAAGACACTGGGGAAGTTTCATGGTGATAGCTACTAGTTAAAAGTTGTGCAGTGTCGCCTCTTATAACATGCTACTATGCCAGTTTTACAGAGTGATAACATATGCATGCTTCATCAGCAGCAGTGTAAAGATCTGGGCAACTTTAGGGATGGGAATTTGTTTACTGTTACATAAAGATCGATTTTGGCTACAAGACGTATCCGTCTATTTGAGCACGGGAGTTTATTAGATGTTTTACAGTGTAAACACAGTTGTGGATGCTGCTGTGTTTGCACTCTGGGGCCAAAATACTCCATCGAATCCCCCATCAGCCTCTTTGTTTGAATGATTTATGTCATTCTATTAGCCTCTCCTCCGACTTAACAACCATTCCTGGAAATGTTTCCTCCATCTTTTAACTTGTGATTGCTGTGATATATCAAATATTGTCTGGCTCAGATGATTTATGTGGCAAAGATCTTTTTCCTATTTGCCTTTGGAGCAGAACAATTCCTGAAAACCCCTTTGTGATGGAAACAATGAGAGGCTGGCATCAAGTGGAAGAAGGAGAGATCAAGGGGGGGTGGCGGCGGTGGTGGGGGACGGGGACGTGAAATGATGGCTCACAGCTCTGGCAGATTGCATTCAATTTAAAAACAATCCAAGAGCGATCTTGATATTTATTTCAGAGCCAAGCATGGGTCCTGCGGGGTGTTTTAAGTGCTTTAAGTGAAACCAATCTGGAACCCCTGGGACACTCAGACAGAGAGGGGAAAGGGTTTCAAACAAGATGCCCAAAACCTTTGTTGCCTTGTCTTTCTTGCCTCTCTGTGTCTCTCTCAAACACCCACATAACCATCTGAAATCACACAGTCTCCCTCTGCTTCAGTAAAACCGCCAGCCCAGATGCCCTTTCTCTACATTTAATGACTCCTTTTTTTCCTCTCCAACACCTTACATCTTCCTTTTACAGCCCTCAGTGTCTTACTTCATCTTTGCATGTTTTCCCTCTCATAATCATGACACGTGAGAAACATACAAATATTAACAGACACATATGGGAACCAATTAGCAAGATGTGTGTGTACACCACGCACGAAAAAACGGGAACGCAATCAGACATAGTGACAAACCTCAAGCTTCCCAGAGGCATGCCTCATTTGTCGTAGTTGCATGCAGTTTCCTCATTTAGAACAGGTGAACTGCAAACTCGACTGAACTTGCTGCTGTGTGTCTGTCTATGTGTGTGTGCGTGTGTGTGTGTGTGTTTACACAAATATATTCCTCTTTACTGCATCAGTATTCACACCAGCTCTCCACCTGTGCATAATTCCATAATTCCTCTGATAATGTTGCACCCTGAAAAACGACATCTCTCTTTCTCCGTCTCAATCAGTCGTTCTCTCCCCAGCACTCCTCTAAACACACGTGCACACACACACACACACTCACCTCCCTGGTGATGGACGTGTATTTCAGCTGCTTGTGTACAGTAGAACTCCACTGTTTATACATATCATATACATCTGATTAGCCCTAATGAGATTAGCACTGACCTGTTATTCACCATGCATCACTAGGCTGCAGCTGCCAGGCACAGAGCAACAACCCACACACACACACACATACACACATACTCTCACACGTACAGATATGCGCCGAGACACACATGCACACTCGCAAGTACAGACATGCACTCAGACACACACATGCGCACACACACACCGGCAGCATTGCCATCAGCATCAGAGTCACAGTGTCAGCGGGAGAGAGAGCAGCTCATTGTTTTCTTGGAGCCGAAGTCACTCTGCCCTCAGATCACAGACAGACCCATGGGGTTTGATGATTTGATGGAAGAAGGAGGTAATTATTCATTTCATTCCATAGTTTATATGTATTTGTGCTGCTTCGCCACGCAGTCGGTGCAAGTGTTTGAGTCACAAATTCTGCTGTCAGATACATGACCGCATTGCTAAACTTTACTATGTTTCGCAATTAAATCTTGACGAGTCAAGAAGAGTTTTCTGTAATAACAACACCATAACTTATACTTTCTTCTCTGATCGAGAAACTCTAATCTCTAAACTCTAATCGCCCCCACCCCCCCACCCCACTGAGAGAGATACTGCATTTGTTTTTATCAGCCAAGATGAAATTCTTATGAGGAGGATGGACACATGTGGGAAATGTCTGTGATTAATTAGAGATGAATTTCGAGCAAGGAATAGCTCGTGAGCTAACTGTAAAAGTGGATGAGGCTCCGCAACACTTCACGTCACATCAATTAGAGTGAGGACTCTCTGGTAAAGAGTTAGATGAGAAGGCTGATGTCACTCTCATATCTGTCCGTTTACCCTAAAGCTAGCCCTGTGATAGTCTGGCGACCTGTCCAGGGTGTACCCTGCCTCTCGCCCCAAGGTCAGCTGGGATACGATCCAGCCCCCCTGCGACCCCTAACAAGATAAGCTGTTATGGAAAATGAACAAATGAACGGATGGAGCTAGCAGTCAGTTAGCTTAGCTAGCATAACAACTAAAACAGCTAGCTTAGTGCAGACCTAAAACGACACATTGTGGTATTACTGGACCACACAAAGAGGAGCATGTTAGTGAGCTTTGGAGGTACAGATAGGCCGGTTTTGTACCTTTGGGCAAAGCCAGGTTAGCTATTTCCATGTGTTTCCAGTATTTATGCTAAGCTGCTAAGCTAACATCTACTGGCTCCAGATTCATATTGACCTGACATTGAGTGTTGTCTCAATCCTCTCATTTAACTCCCAGTAAGAAAGCAAAACACAAATTCACAAAATATGAACTATTTCTTTTAAGTCCAAGAAGCATGCAGTTTGCAGATGTTTCCGAAGACTCTGAATTGTCTCAATAGAATAAAGTGGTGCAAGAATGAGTCCTAAAATCTGTAAATGAGTTAGCATTTTGACATTCCTGGTTCCCTCATCTTGAAGTGGGTTTTTGATTAGGTGTCTGAATTAATTTCGGTGGTTTACACAAATTTAAGAGACTTTACGATTTCTTTTACGACATGAAATACATCAGTAAATACTCGTGAATTTTGAAGTTTTTACGTATCAATGAAGATGGCTGCTAACAAGTGGCTAAATGAGACCTTGTAGTTGTGACGTTATTCATGTGGCTGTAACAAACCGCAACCTCAGAGGCTGGAAAATGAGGCCAACACAGAAGTGCCACAAACTGCAGTTCCTCAAATGGCCACTTGAGGCTGGCTCCAGAAGTGAGTCAATCCCCATAGACTGCCTTGTTAAGATGCCCAACTTTACAGCAGAAATTAAAATGATTACAGCCTGATATAAAAACAGTTCTGGTCTCTGTAGCTAATTTCCAACTTTTACAACTGAACAGGAGGTGAATTTTTTAATTTTTTTTTTTTTTTATAAAACTCAACCGTTTACATTTTTTTACGGCTTAAAGTAACGCCGATAGTGTCCTCGACTTGTCATTAAGATCTACACCTTGCTCCTCCACAGTTCCGGCCACTCTCCCAGATATGGTCACTTCTGGCCCAAAAAAACACAAGATGGCGATGTCTGAAAATACCGAACTCCAGATTTCAAAATAGGAGTCTACAAACCAATGGGTGATGGTAGCTACCTCCATTAGTTTAACAGTCTATGTGTTGTATTGTTGTGTTGTATTGTTTATAGCCTAATTAGCTTTTACTTCTGGGGATCTCATTTATGCTTCAAAAATCATGAAAGTGATGATCAAAATATACTAGTATAAACTTTTGTTTACCACAGAGCTTAAATTCTGCAATAATCCAAAATCCAATGGGAAGATCCCATTGGCTTTTTGTCGAGGGAACCAGGGCAGATAATTGTCTACTGGCTGTTTACTGTAAGTGTCGAAAAGAACTGCTAAACTCACACAAAATTCTACTCAATGAATAACAACAATAATAAACACCAAATGTAGTATAGATAGTATATATTCAGACTCAAAGGTAGGTTACCACTATGTGTTTCATTTTGCTTGATATCATCAGATAAATTGTGCATGATTAGCTGACGTTTTGTTAGCATTCAGTTAGCATAATATTAGCTAGCTTATCTTTGTCCAGATGATTGCATCGTTGGCATTTGGCTTGTAGAACTGACAGTCCTGTAACCACCTATTTGTGAATTGGAGGTAGGCCACCGGAGATTTAAAGTTTTCTGACAGGCGTAGGCGTTAATGGCAAACACCAGATAGACATCAGGGGCTGTAACATTAATGGTCCTAACTTGTAAGGATTGATATTATTGACTAACTTTAGTTTTGTAATATGTTAGACCTTCTCTTTATATAGGCATTTGTCTTTTGTGTGTATCAATACATTTCTGATGATGACCAACAAATGACAGATGTTTAGAGCAGCAGCTACTACAGCTAAGGAGGCTTATCCTTCCAAGATGGCGGTGCCACCCCAGAATGCTTCACAATTCCCATCCCCCTATATTATGACGTTTTTGTTCTCTCTTGTGCTGTTGTACTAATTAAATTCGAATGTCAGATGTAACCATGTATTCCTGTCATTGGTTTGCTACATGAGACCCTGGGCGATGAAACTGAGTCAATGCACTCAGAATTGTGCAAACTTTCACTTCCAGGACAAAAAATGAAAAGACAGGGTTTGGAAAAACACTGAAATGTGACATATGTGATTTATGGGGCATATTATGGCTGTTTCAGGCCTCGTAGCAGAGAAGGGAAAGCAGGCAGTGTCAGATCATTTTGGTAGGGAAAAAGCCCTCGGGTGACTGCAGCTCAGCATAGTGCCATCTCTCTCTCCCTGACCGCAACTTTTCCACTCTGTCTCTCTTCGTCTCTTTCTTTCTGGACGCTGATGTTCTGCCCCAGTCCCTCCTCCCTTCACTTCCATCTCTTCCTCCCTTTTATCCCTTTTGTCTTTCTTTCTGTCCTCCCTCTGCCTTCCCCGGTTGTTGCTCTCTACAGTATTTCACTGAGCTGTGCGTGAGTGTGGGTATATGGGGGGCTTTGCCAGCGCCGTCACTGTCATTTTTCCTGTCTTTTTTTTTGTGTGCGTTGGAGGTTTAATCCCTTTCTCACATTGCATTTCCACATGCTGAGGAAACAGAGCTGCCTTGTTGTCTTTTTTTTTTTAAATGAGTTTTTTTTTTTTACGGGGAAGTAAGACTGGCTTCTTCCGACAAGGACCCCTGGGCAACGGATCCATTGATGGTGCTGGATTTATGTGAAAGCACATTCATGGTTTTATTGTAGATTTAAGCACACTTTAAAGGAGGATAAAGGACTACACCGCAGAGTTTTTTTTTGTTTAAAGAAAGGGTCCTGCGGGAGTGGTGAGAGAGTGAGCTGAACTCTGTTTGATGTATGTCTATATACATTTATTCAGTATCGACGGGTTGCTTTTAAAGTATCCTTATCTTGTCAAAAACTGACAGATGCTAGACAGAATCTCCACTGTGACCTTACACTGTACTTTTATCAATGTCTAACTGATCTTTCAGTTTCAAGAATACCTTGCCTCATCACCGCAGGTTTTTCTCCCCTGTAATGTCAATAAATAGTGGATTTGAACTTGAAAAAAAAGGTTGGAAGGGGAGAGAGAGTTAGTGACCTTATCAAACGCTGAAAACAAACAATGTGTGTACACAGCTAAATGGGGGAAACAGTTCAAACATGCACAGACTGCTCATGCTAACTACCTAGTCCCTGTTCTGTTTGCTCCAAACAAACCACCGATGCTGCTGCCAGATTGACTTTCTTGCACACCAGATTTTCCCCCATAAAAATGTGTCTAATGTTGGGTGAAAGCAAACACAATAAGCAGAATATATTCATTCAGGACATAACACCAATTAAAAAGCTACAGCAGGCGCTGACCAACCATTGGAAAGTTGGGGAATTTTCCCACACCCCTTGTTGAAAACTGGATGTAGTCACACGTGTATCCCTCCTCTAACTTTGCCAAGTCTGCCAATAGCTCTCCCCGTCAGCTCCATCAGGGCAGTCCGGATACATTCACTATGAGTGTCAGTGCATGGGTGCACTACAGTCGCTGGCTGATTTGACCACAGAGATGCGAGTGACAGCTTGCTTGATCGCAGTTATTTTTAGAACGTGCCCTGCAGACGACTCATTGGTTTCCTGCGGGCGACCAGGCACTTGCTGGCACCATGTTGGCTACCCTTAAAAAGGCATATCATATGTGATAGCCAGCCCAGCAATAAAAATGATTTAGTGTGCTTTGTGTGAACAGTGTGAACACAGTGTGCTCCTATGGATTGAGACTGTTGGTTCTAATTTAGTTCTGTGTTTAGACACTGTTGACTGTTTTGCAGTATTTTAAATCATTCTGAAAAGCAGGCTATTAAGTTGAATTAGGTATCAGGTGATCATTAATTCAACACTGATGTTTTGCTTTCTGTACTCACAAACACAGGGAGGAAAACTTTGGAAAATTAATTACATCATTTTATATATTAACCTACTGCAAATGACCAAACAACACAAATTCACAGATTTTTTTTTTTTTTTTTTTTAAGTATTCATTTATGGGTCGAAACACATAGTATGAATTTGGTGTATCAAATCACAGCCTCTTGACAGCAAATTCTGGGGCTGCTTTTTGTTGTCAGTGTGCTCCTGGTCTACAGCCAAGCTATGGACCCTTTTAGAGCTGATGTCACGATGATGCCACTTTGTTAGCTGGATGCAAAACACAAGACAACTGGGGTTAAATGGACTGGATGGAGGTGATCATCAGAAATGCTTGTGTGTGAAGCGCACACTTCATATCAGGTTAGGGAAAAAGAATTAACTATTGTAGGGATGAATAACATTATGTGTATTAAGGGTTTTCACGGTACCTTCATACAGCGCTCTGCATTTCTTTGTCTAGTTTGTGCCAGAGTGTACTCCGGCACTCAGAATGAATATTCCTGAATGCACCACTCGTATCATCTTCCCCCAATGTCTAAAACAAGCCAACAGAACTCGCTAGCTAGGGCTAGCTAACGTCTGCGGAGAACTGTTTTACCTTCAGCTAAGCCCCGCCTACCAAAAACCGTCATTCTCTTTACTGACAGTAAAAGGGTCTATAGCATGCTAGCTTGCTCAGAAAGACAATGCTAACATGCTGATGTTTAGCAGGTGTTATGTGTACCATATCTATCATCTTTTATCATTACTAAAGACAAACTAAGCTACAGCTGAGGGTAATGGGAATGTGATTTGTTTTGTAAGTTTGAGGTCATAAAAGATAATATTGAATAGATAAAAAAACTGACCTCCTGCTAAATAAACATTAAGGGATTACCAAAGTTATTAAAAGTCTTCTTGAGGGGGATTTGAATTCACGACAATCTGTTCAATTTCATTCACAAACACAAAAGTCAACCTCATGGTGGCGCCAGAGGAAGACTGAGGGGATGACCCCATGGATGTGGGCTGTAAAATAAATTGGATACAGCGTTGGAGGCCGGACCCTGATTATTTCCATAAAAGTTGCTCAGTGGTGCATGAAGCCAAAAAATTACCCAGATCTTCGGCATTGTGGGGCCCAGAGAGCTAGCACGCAAGAGAATTAGGGCAGCTGAGTGGCTAACTTGCAGTTTAGTGCTCCGCTACCTTGAATGGAGATAAAAATGATTTATTTGTGCAGCTCTTCTAGACTTGCGAAATGTTATCGGACTGAATGAATGAAGTTCTGATAGTTAAATGAGTCACTTTGCGAAGTTTGTGACGCTGTAGAAAATGTCTTTGCTCATTTACAGACATCTCTATCACAATAAAAGTCCATGGGAAAACGTCTTTTTGAGCTGCATGGCATCACATGACGGACCTGGATGTTGTGTTTCCACCTTTAGCCATGATTTAAAATTGGCTTAAAAGCCTGACGGTTTTCCTGGGGGCTTGAATCACCCAAGTCAGTGGTATACATCCTCTGGGGACCATGAATATATGTACAGATTTTAATGGCAAACCATTCAATAGTTGCTGAGATATTTGAGTCTAGACCAGTGGTTCCCAATTGGTGCAGCCACGGGGTCCAGATTTCTCCTTAGTCATTAGTTGAACTACACTTGTTTTGGCCATGTTGTTTTTCTAGTTTGCTGTCTCTGTTAAGTAGCTGTCTGTTAGTCACTCACTCTACAGCAGGAGATGGGACCTCAAAATAGGAGCTCTGTGCCTGTAAATCCAGTGTACTTAAAAATCAAGTGTGTTTTTACAAACATGACACATTTGAAGGTCACTTGCGGTCCATTCAGAATGGACCCACGACCCACTTTTGGACCGTGACCCACCAGTTGGGAACAACTGGTCTCGACCAATGTGGTGGACCAACCGACTGACAGACCAACATTGCCATCCCTAGAGCCATACTGCTAGCATGGCTAAAACAAAGTGAAGGAGATCATAGATTCTTATTGCAAGTCACTGCCCATAAGAAACATCAAACATGATACTGTGCATGCGTAACTGTTTTATCAAGCCTGACAAAAGAGACTGTGAATGCTCTGAGCAGTGGTGTCCCACCAGACCCTTCAGGCAACAGCATGCTGTTGGCAGCACTGTCCACTTCAGAGTCCACCCTAATTAGCACCACGCTGCCTAACCTACATCTGATTAAGTGGCTGTTTAACATGATGGCCTTTCCTCATATTTAATCAGCCTCCAGCCACGTTCAGCTAAAAAAGCTAGTAGGTGCCCACTCCACAGGTTTTACCTCCACTCTCTTCATAAGCTATACAGTTTCCAAAATTTCCACAGTAGCAAAGCTTTTACAAATCAAACAATATGATAAAGTAATCTGTTAGGCGGTGTTTGGTTGTTTTAACCTATTTGTATTATGCTAAATTCTCTTTCAGTGTACTTTATGAAGATGTAAAGGCTTTAAACAAATTAGACATTAAAGCGAGATGTGTTACAGGGTGCAAAATCAAAGGGAAAAAGATAATAAGTCTCTCTTTTTAAATTCCGCCTCTCCATCTCTCTCCCGCTGCCTGTTTTCGCTCACAAAAGGCTTCTATGGACCGAGGGAGCATTGGTGCTAATAATGTTGATGCTGTGCCAAGCCCAGCTGGTGGTGCCCGGCACAGGGCATCGAGTGTCTGCTCTCCACAGTTGCTGTCTTTAAAAGGCTCTTTCCTCTGCCAACTGGGATCAGAGGGAGGGAGATCACATTGCTGTAATGGACGCAACCAACCTGTGAACCTGTGTGGAGTGCAGTCTGTTAGCTCTGTGTACCAAATACAGCATCGGAGAGGACTGTGCTGTTCTGTGTAGCTGCAAAAAATATGTGCGTTATGAAAGCGCCGGCTGCAATAATACCTCATTACAGCATCTATCTATCTATCTATCTATCTATCTATCAGGAACAATTAAATGTAGTTATTAAACTGAAATTAGCTCTTTAATCCCTTGCTACTAATTAGCTGACACATATATTGATACTTATATATTTTTGCTCAGCCAAAATTTGCCACGAATATTAGTCATGGTGATGCATCAGTTGGACGCTGAACCACACAGAAGCTGCTGCACTGTTCTACTATGTGGATATTTACTGTGAGCACTTCCAGTGTGCTGTAAAACTTATTTGAGCTGCAGGGTGAAAACTCAGTTGGGAGCAAATAAAATGAATCCCCGAGTACTGGATCTAATTTCCAGTGGAGTTTATTTCCGCGGTGATTCATATCAGGCAAAATGACAGAATGTGTCCTCTATTCAATATCATATTGACGGGGGAACTCCAAATTTGGCTCAACATCCGCACCGAGGACCCTCATTTGGTTGAAATGCAATATGAATGAAGCTCGCATGGGGGAGGGATTCATGTGGCTGTATTCTCTTCCCATTGTCAGATTCCAGGCGGCTGTGCGCTATACCCAGCGACAGACCTGAGCCAAGTCCTTCCCTTTTAGAGGAGAACTGAATTAGACACCTTACAGTATGTGCTTCACACTTATGTTCATCACAATACAAACACATACTTGTATGTAAACATGCATGGTAAAGCGTCTTCTAATGAAAGCTGCCATCCAGCACATTCTTCTCTCCTGCTCTCACTGCGTGGGTGGCTTCTACTCTACTCCCAGCAGTGCTTGTTAATGCAGTGAGGTACCTGTTCTCTCTCCACTCTCTCCCTCTGTCTCCTCCTGTCTGTCCGTCCCCCTGTACATTTCTCTGCAGCCCCGCTCCCTCCCAGTGTCTCTTCCTGTGTGTGCAGTATCCCCGATTCGAGATACGAAAAACAAAAAACATACATACTGCAGTTCTTAATAAGTATACTTTTTAAAGATGGTGGGTCTCATTCATGAAATGTGAGTAGAAATGTATGTGTATTGGGGCATCCATCAATGTTAGTAGCTCTGATCTTTTTGTAGGTACTAACAATCTACAACTGCCTCTGCTTGTAGTGCCTGTGTAAATAAGAAATATACATAAATACTGCTTGTCATTATTAGAAATTACAATTTTAATTCATATTGTGCCCAAATGCAAAAAATATATCACATTCAGTTAAATTAGTTGTCAATCAGCAGGTTTAAGCTTCAGATTAGGATTCTTAATAATGTGAATACGTTATTTAAATCAACTTAACAGATGTGTTTTTTACATTTCTGGCACCCCGTTCCCACTTGATTCAATCAGTAGAGAGAACCCCACAAATTGAGCATGGCGTTAGTTCAGGTAGGACATGGTGTCAGCTCCCATTCCAGCTACATCAGCTGATCTCAAACAATGGAGCAACTCATTGATGGAAGGGAGTCAGCTGATAGATCACATGATTCCTTTCTATGCAACCAATTGGCAAATCTCATTCAGGGCGTCCTATTTAAACTGCTCTGGCCTGCCTATTGTTGCTGCTTCCTCTGCAAGCTGCTTTGCAACCCACCTCCACCTCAGCTCCTCCTTTTCATGCTGTCTGACTTATCAGTGTCATCTCTGTTTGTCATTGATGCTGCTCTGTTCTGTTCCCGGGGGGTCTTTGTGGCTGCTGCTCCCTGCCTTAGGCTTTCCATGTAGGTGCATGGAAGGGCATAGATGTGTGCTCTCTCTGCCTCAGGATTTCTTTATTTGCACGTGGAAGGGCAGACAGGTGTGCTCCCTCTGCCTCAGGCTTTCCATGTAGGTGCATGGAAGGGCAGGGAGGTTTGTGTCTCTGCCTCAGACCTTCCTTATTTGCACGTGGAAAGGCGGAGAGGTGTGCTCTCTCATTGTAAGTGTCAGCTCATGATTTATTGTTTGTCTCTGTTTTGTAGGATTTTTTCTATGGTGTATTCTACTTTATCATTATTATTTTTTAAATGCTTGAAATAAATCAAATCAAATCAAATATTAAAGGGTATGTGTCCGCTGCTTCCCCCCAGGAATCTACAAATATGGCCACGAGGATTCATTGTGTCATCGTTTTAAGTCTAATGAAGAAGTCAACTGAACTCTATTGTTGTCTTTTCATTGAAATACATGCATGCTCCAGATTTGTCTCAAGAATAACATGCAGGGGCCCGTTTCACACAACCGATTTGCAAGCACCGCTTGAACGCTGACTGCGAACAGTGGCAGTGTCACATTTCACAAATAATTGCCATATACAAATGCAGATAAATCTGCGAGGGATCCAAGATGCTCAGGGACGCGTCACAGGTACGGGATTTGTTATGATTAGTGAAATGTGTCACAATTAACAGGAGAGGAAATGATCTCATGTCGCAAATCACAGCTTGCCTGTTGCAAATTTGTTGAAATGGGACCCAGTGTGTGCACGCATCCTTTCCTGTCAATCCCTTGTGTTGCACTTTGTATCCCTTGGGGGTAAGCAGACTGCCATTAACTACTATATATAGGGAGGCAGTTACATAATGTAAATACACTGAGTCGCTCTTGGTGAAAAAATGCTGGCCATACACAGCATTATGTAACGGAGATCTTAAGAATGATAACCATATAAGAATGAAAAATGTACTAAATTTTCACTTGGGTGTCCCAATACATCTGTCTCTCTATTTCCCCCTTCATCATCTGTATGTCACCGAAACGAGCTTTCCTTGTGTACTACGTGCAGTCACACAGTGTTTTTATGACTGGACAGCATTATAGGAGGAAGAAAAAAAAGGCAATTTACTTTTCTGTGTTGGGGACAAATGCTGCGCTGTTTTTTATTTATTTTTTTCTAAATCATTGTCATTAGCAATTGTTTACTATACAGTATCCTGGAAAAAGTTTGCTGAGCGTGCATGTTCTGGTGCTGAATTGAAGTTAAGTGTCTTGCCCTAGGATATCTCAGCAATAGCTGCTGATGGGAAGGAAAAAAATTAGTCACATTTGCAGATTTTCTTTACTGGTTTGTCAGTATATTAAAGGAGTACTTCACCCCGAAATGACCATTTGTATATCAATTACTCATCTAGCGTTACACTGCATTTGAAGAAAACATTGTGCTTTTTGTATGTCTGCGGTAAGCAAAGAATCCAAAAACAAAGATAAGTCTTGATGAAGTCAGAGGGGTCTCATCTGTTTGTAAACTGTCATACATCTTGTGCAGCATAATCCAAGTCTCATTTATCCAGTTATATGCTCAGTACCTTCTGAACCTTTTTGATGAGGAAGTGAGCTGAAATTGAATCTTATCTGCCTTCTGTTTTAGGGTGCTTTCAGACCTAGAGTTGTCTTGCTTTGGTCTGAATCAGGGACTAATTTTGTCAACAAATTTGCATAATTGCCTAGAGTTGGTTCGTGTTCTCACGGCAGCATTTACAAGCGAAAATGCCTTGCGCGAGAAAGCTGCTCTTGATTGGTCAGAATTTCCATGTGGGAAGAATCCAGGAAGTAAACAAAACGTTGAAGAAGAGTACACTTGCAAGATAAAAGCAACACTTTCTAGCTTCTAATTCTAACTATATTGCTGTCATTGTTCATTTTAGTCAAACCATACAGTTTGAAAATGAGGCGCGGCTCCAACTGGAAAACAATGTTTTGATGCATTGGATGTGCTGAATTACGCAACCCAAACAATGCGTAATGTGACTGCAGTTGGCTCGGATCGAGGTCTGAACCCGTTCTCACGTTTGTTTGTAACCGGACCAAGACCACCTCTTCAAGAAGGTCTCAGTCTGGTTGTTTTGGTGAGCACCTGAGTGTGATTGCCATGTTCACACCTGCCCAAACAAATTGCAGTTAGGAGGCAAATGAACTTGAGTTTGACTGAACCGAACCAAACAGGGCAGGTGTGAAAGCACCCTTAGCCAGACTCCATTGAATACAGGACTTGTTGGTCTACCCCTGCCTCAATCAGTCAGCTAGTTGTGTGACTTTGGCTTTTAAAGGGTTAGTCACACAATAACACAAATTAACTACCAATTAAGTCAGTGGTAGATAAGCAGAGGTGAAATTAATGTTTCCAATGGAGTCTGGCTTTAAAAAGAGCACAGATAAGTTTCACTTTCTGTTCGGTCTTGGTGAAAATGCATGTGTTTGGGAAGTACTGAGCATACAACTGTATAAATGAGACTTGGATTATACTGCATGAGTTGTGTGAGATGTTTTGATATAAGTCTGTTCAATTAGTCAAGAATTTTCTCAGTTTTTTGGATTCTCCATTCACCAGAAGCATGCAGGAAAAACAGTTTCCTTCACAAATTCAGCGCAACATGGCGGGAGTAATGACTACACAACTAATCATTTGTGGGCTGAAGTAGGCCTTTAGGTAAGTATCTCCATGTGTTTGTTGTGTTTCCAGTTCATTTAGCCTGCTACGCTAACATGCTTTTTACAAAGTCCCATGTGAGCGGCGGCGGCAGCAGCCCCATCATGTTATACATATTACCCAAACAACTGCTCTCTATTAATAAGAGAGTCATTATTATGAGCTATTACACCAGAATTGCATTGATGACACTGGAGAACATCCCGCCCTCTGTTGTGGTAATTATAGCTCAATGAAATGTAGACATAAATGAAATGATGCAGATGTAGAAATATCTGGCCCTAAAGCCTCAGTGAGGCGTACAATGGGGAAACAGTTTTTTTTCCCGCTTCTTTTCCTCAATTAAATCCAAGTATATACTTAGCCCAGTGAATGGGGATTTAAAAGAATGCAAATTACAACCAAGCATTAAACCAAATATCTCATTAGCTGCAGGCGATAATTATACACAGATGGGACAAATGATACCTATCTATCTATCTATCTATCTATCTATCTATCTATCTATCTATCTATCTATCTATCTATAATTAAAGATGTTGTGGGGTTCTGACTGCTTTTAATTCACATGGAAATTAAGGGTTACAACAATTTGAGCTCTAAATTTCTCTAGGGATGCAGTTAAAGAGTCGACACAAACAGGCGAGATCACACACACTTGCATGTCTACACACAAATGAACTGGACTAATTAGCATACCCCGCTCTTATTATGCAGCCCTCCACGTCAGAGATACCTCTGACAAACAGAGTTAAGAGGCAGGGGCCGAGTGTGTTTGTGGCTGCGAGCCTGCCCAGGCCGAGGAAGGACTTCTCATTATGCATCCTTCCCTGAGACAACACTCGGCCTCACCCAAGGCTCGGAGTGTCACTGTGATTATACACTACCCCGCATTAATGCGAGCCTAGTGGCGTGATAAAACATCGCATGCACCTTTTGACGCTCGTAACACCCCCCGCCCCCATCTTTCCTGCCTGTTCTCCTCATCCTCATCAACTCCCCCTCCTGCTGCCGCCATCACACCTTCCCCACCCACCTCCTCCTCCTCCCCCCTCCACACATCTCAGTCAATCAATCCTTCATGAAATCACAAGGTGACACGGTCAGCGTTGTCCTGGTAACCATCGCTACACAACTGTTGCCTGGTCACCGAGCACAAACAAGCCCAGAGCCCAGCAAGGCTTCTGTGCAACAGAGAATGAGAACAAGGTATGAGGGAAAGGGGGGGAATAAAAGGCTGGAGGGAGGGTCGGGGGTGGAAGGTCACACACTGGCTGCTGCAGCACACTTTCATTTAATGATACCCTTCAAGGTGGCTTCTTGGTCCCGAGCACTGTAGCATAAATGTCAGGCAGATCTACAAATTAATTAAACACATTTGAGCCGTGGTGAAACCAAATATTATCCCAGCCCATACGTTTATAACGTAGGTGCGGGCTATTTTTCAAAATCACCAGCAGAACTGTTTCTCCATTATTCCTTTATTATACCATTAAAATGACAACGTTTTTATATTCATGCTGGCTGTTTCTTCATCGACGCATTACAAGGAATCCTCTTAGGGCGAAACACTCTAAAGAATAAAATACATCACAGCCGGGATTTATAAATAGAGCACTCTAATGAAGTACTTTATCAAGCTTGCATGAGTCTTTGGACGTATTATTCATTATTTAACGGTGGTTCCAGTCCAGTGAGATATGTCAATATGTGGTATAGGATCTGACAAAATGATTCATGCAATGCTAATGAATCAATTCAACATTCAACCACTAATATCCATTAATTTCCGGTGGAATGAAAAAAAAAACAACATTCAAGTGATTTAACCTCCTTGTGCGTTGCATTAATCTTTTTGCATATATAAAGTAACTGCTTTGCTTGTTTTCGTTCCACGGGAGAAAAATGATACACACAGTGTTGTCTGAGAGAGATAAAACACGACGTGTCTTTTTCTGGCAAGACATCATAGTAAACTGTGGTATATTTACACGGCTTTATCAGGAGAGTAAAGCAAAACATTGATTCCTGGAAGTGATGTGCATTTTCATTTTTCATCCCATGTAAGGGACTGTGTGTTATTTATGAAAGGGGAAGGGGGAGGTGCAAAATGGGGGAGCCACTTCAAATAACTTTTTAAGCTCTAGGGAGTGAGTTATGTTTTATGATTTGGCTTAGGGGAGGGATGCTCAACTTTAATGGTTGTATTTTATATTTATAGAATAGATAAAAAATAAATATACACAGAACCCCAAAACCTGCAAGTGTATTTTTATTCATAAACTGTGAAAACAGAAATTATCGTCACTAGGGCTGCAACTGATTATTTTTATTGTCGACTAATCTGTCGATTATTTCTTCGATTAGTCAACTAATCATTTTATCGAAAAATGTGTTAAAATGTTGAAAAATGTCGGTCTGTCTCTCCCAAACCCCAAAATTATATCATCTAATGTCTTGTTTTGTACTCACGCCAAAGGGTTTTAGTTCCCCGTCATGGGAGAGTGTGTAAAGCTGCCAATATTTGAACTTAAGAAGCTGCAATAAGAGTATTATGGGGTACTTTTATAGTACTTTTCTATGAAAAATGACTCAAACCGATTAGTCGACTACTAAAATAGTCACCGATTATTTTGATAGTGGATAAGTCATCGATTAGTCGACCAATCGTTGCAGCCCTAATCGTCAGATCTTCAAACTTCCGGTGGTCCTTGAATCTATCATGCGATTAAACGCCTTTATCAAGAAAATTTATATAATCTAAGCTTAAAGTAGCGATAGCTTAGCCTGGGCAAATTATTTGGGGTTGCTATTTCGGAAGAGTCATAGACAAAAGCCCAATTACTAGTACATTCTTTCGCAGTTTGTACCGGACATGGACTTTTGCAATTCAAAATACTGCATAGACTTCACTTATCAAAAAACAAGCTCTGTAAAATGTATCCAAATATCAGTCCAGCGTGTGACCCTTATGGACAACCATCAGCCTCACACTAGCCCACATGTTCTGGCACTGCCCAAGAGTCATAACAATCATGGGTTGACCTGTAGATTCTGATCCACTGACCTCACTCTTTGGTATTAAAGGTTCTGATCTTGTGTTAACCAGCTCCTAACATAATATGATGTTATTTGTAACCCTACTAGCACGTAGATTGATACTATTAAATTGGAAGCAAACATGGGCTCCTGGCCATTCTGCCCTCCTGAAGGATGTGATGGACCACCTGCATTTGGAAAAGATTAAGTTCTTGTTAACAACCAGATCTGGCAACCCTTTATAGACCACTTGAAGAAAGATGCATTACGTTCTTCCTCTAACTAGCCCAGTTTAAATGACATTAAACATGGTCAATCTGACATCCCTCTAAGTCCCCCCACTAACCCCCATCTTTTTTTAAATTTAATTTTATTTTTATTATTATTATTTATTTTTTTAGTTTTAAATTGAATAGATAGATTTAATCTGTAAATATATTATCTTGCAAACTTGTATCTTTTTCTATACGTGCATGACAAATCACCCTTTGGAGTATTTTTGATTTTTGACTTGATGAATATTTTCTATATTTTTGTACCAGAAATTGTTTTAAGATAAGATAAGATACACCTTTATTGATTCCATAATCGAGAAATTCCAATTTATACTACTGCCACTGTTTGTATAACTTAAAAAACCCCATTAAAAACATTTATATTCTCTCAAAATCACTTTATTTAGTGTCTCATTTAAAGTGTCAACCAAACTGAAGCCATTCGCACCAGATCCTGCAATAAAACACGAAATCTGCGCTTCTGCGTGCATGACAAAGGCATTTGTCAACTTCAGTGTTTTGTTTTTTAACTTCTAAATGTTCAACTTAAGACTCTGTGTGTGTGTGTGTGTGTGTGGTTGTGTGTGATATGTAGGCTCATTAAGTTTTGTTGTGTGTGGCTGTCACACACATATTCTGCTACAGTGGCAGACTGCTTTTGTGATGATATGATTTTTAAGGAGGATTTGCATTTTTTTGCCACAAATTAGCTGTTTGTTTTTGGTGATAACTCCCTCTGTGCTGTTGGCAACATACTTACATTTGGTGTGAATATACAAAAATATGATTACTTATGGTGAAGGAAGATTCATGCATTTTCCCCTAGTCACTCAGGGAGGCTCAAAGAAAAATATTTGTAGGCCCTGGGAGGGTAAAGATAAAAAAACAACAACAAAAAAACAAAAAACAAAGCCACACCCCAGCCACCAGTCCCCTCTGATAAATAAAGTACAGTCCCTAAGTGTGAGTTAGGGCTGTGAATGATATATGTTCAGGCACTTCTAGCCTTCGGTCTTTGATGAAAAGATTTTTCACATCAGATCTTGAGTCTGCCAAGAGGAAAGAAAAGACTGGCTGAGAGCAGGGAAAAAGAGGTGTTTGTCTGCAAGGGAGGTGTTGTGAAGGAGGTGGAGTAAACTCACTATTTACAACAACACCCAGGCCCAGAGAGGGACCTTGAACGTCCATGACGAGCTCCATTCCCTCTTTCACTTTCAAATCACCTTATCCCATGATTTTTTGGACGCCGTCCTAAAAAACCAAGGCCATAATTTCCATCCAATTTGTTCCCTCTCTCTGCATGAACACTGACAGATTGTCATATTTTGGCCACGCTCCCAGAGGAGAGTTGTGAGAGGCAGGAGGGCAGATAAACGGCTATTACCATTCACACCGCCTCATTACTGGGCATTTAGACCCAGGAGCACCGGCCCGAAAGCACCACGCAGAGGGCATTCACGCTGCTCCCGTGCCCACCCCAGGAGCCCTGCACCATGGAACTTGTGATTGACAACTGGTGCTCATTTATTTTTCTCGATAACTATTATGTATTTTAAAACACTCATTTTTTTTTTTTTTTTTTTTCTAAAGCTGTACCATGCAAGATTGTTGGTTACTTTTTGTAAACATACTTGCCACTGACAGTAAAAGCCAACCCTAGATTCACTCTGGATTGGCATTTTGCTTTGCTATATTTGCATTTTTTTCTGCGCTGTGTCTTTTAGATGCGTGCTGCTTATGGTCCGGCACCTGGTTGCTGCCATAGACTGTATAAAATAATGGATGCAGCTACCATGAAGTCACCACATTTCAGCCATCGCCATCTTGAATTTTCGGCTGAATCCAAATGTCCACCCTCTTGACTCGCGAACTGAGCCCACGCAGACTTCAGTTGTACGTACTGGGGCGAGTTCACCATCATCATGTAAAGTCAAAGTGTGGACAACCCTCGAGACTGGACTACTCGCTGCAGTAGAAATGTTCGAGTGACGATTACAATCATTGCAACTGCTCATCTGTCCCTGCAGATAATAAGATATAAATCCAGTGTATAGGGTTGTTTTGTGAGTCAACAAAATAAATATCTGGACAACATCTAGACTGCAGACATTCACATACAGAGATGGTTGTAAATACGGATCTAACTATGTCTAAATAAATTGGGTAGGCCCATTAGTTACATCAGAAGATCTTCTTTTGTTATATTTCGGCCACTTTTCAAGCTCAAATACATGGCAATACACTGTGCAACCTATAGTCTGCACGTCTACAAGTGTGGCGAAGTCTGCATGTTTGGATTTCGCCTATGTATTGCGGAGAGGGTGGAGCTATCATGGAGTGGGGGGTGGGTCTGTCTCAAGGACTATAAATTTCCTTCCTCGTACTGTCGTCATGAATGTTAAGATTAGCTATAGAGACCAGAACTGTTTTTTGTAACAGGCTGTAAACTGGGTTATTTCTGCTGTAAAGTTAGACATTCTAACATGACGGTTTATGTGGATTGACTCGATTCTGGAGCCATTCAACCCCGTTCATTCATTTTGTGTTGTCTTTGTTTTTCAGCCCCGGATGTTGTCACTTGGTCGCTACTTTCTCATAAGCTCCAGCCTCACCTGAGCACTGTGGGGGTACATGTCCGTTAAGGTCCCAAACATGTAGCCTGGAAATCCAGACTCAAATCTAGAAAGATTTTGAGTCTGGCCCTCACCAATACACCCTTCCTACCCAAGGGGCGGCACTAACTGAAGCATAGTAAATGCCGCCGCACACAATTGGATAGCACGATAGCCAATCAGAGCAAAAAACAAGGTGACGTATCCATTGCACTAAGCCCCATTTGTTTGCCGACCAGTGGGGCTAACTGATATATTATGCTTTTGCCATATCCCGTCGGCAAAATGGCAAAAACGTCCTTCCTGGAAGCAAAGGCTTCTAGGGCAGTCTTCTGTTCCTCTCTCAAGGAAAAAGATAAGTGTAGTTGGCTTAGCGTTTCTTTCAAAGTTAAATTGAATGGACGCGGTCCTTCGGCAGCTGCCATCTTGGCTGTTTCCGACTCCTACAGCGCAGCACTGTCTTCATCATGTTATGCCCGTCCAAAGCCCGCCTCTGTCAGATAGACTTATCTGATTGGTCCGATAGGCGATTCAGTGGGCTCTGCTCATCGGGGCCAGATCCCCGTGCAGAGCAAATTTGAATTTGCTGGGGGCGGGGCATCTGGATTTCCAGGTTACCAAACATGGACAATTAGAGCAAAAACCAGGTAGAGGGCAGAGTCTCTGCAGGAAAATATATGGCCACACACCTCTAGTGGGTCATAAGCAATGATTAAAGAGGACTCACTTCTGAATGAGTCTAAACATGTTTTTTCAGTAAAATCCTGCATAGTGCACCTTGCTTCATAAAGATCATTATATAAACACACAAGTGCCTGCAGCATAAACCCCCGCAAAGGTGCTGTTACATCACATCTGGCTTCAGATTGATTTGGTCATTTGGACAGACAGAATGAAGTGCAGCTATGAGCATGTTTCTGCACACACAGCATAATATTTACATTACGCAAGCAGCATGAAAAGGTTTGAGCCTACCGTCATGAATCCATCCAGCAGGCCTGAGTCCGGTTTGGGTGGGGCTTGTAGCCGCTCCATTGACCACTTCTCGATGATTGACGACACCTGAGAGTTTTCTGTGTTGAGGATGCGGAACCCGGTCATGTTGACTCCACTGTAACGGTACGGTTCCATGTCGAGGGCAAAAAGGTCCTGCACGCATACAGATGAAAGTCTAGATGTGTTTGAGTTGCAAAAATAATTCATTTCTCTAATTTATTTGCGTGTGCACCTCTGTACTGTACATGTCTCATCTGTCCTGGGTAATTAAGAGGAGTCATTTGAGTGGCAGCTTTAGCAAGTGACAGCAGAAGAGTGCAGTTGAAGGTATTTCAGGGAGTTATTTTATCTCATGCTGAGGCAGCAGCCTTGATGAAGGCAAGGCTCTCAAGGTTACAGGCAGGCTTTTGGTGGACTGCCATCTATCATGTGGAAGTGAAAGGACAACCCAATCGTCCTGCATACAGCATGTCTGGCATCTCACCAGGCAGATGTCTTTGGGATGCAACAACACAGTTGACAGAGCAACAGCAGGTGATGGACGCAGAATGGGGGTGCCACGGTCAATGTTTGCTGTCCTATTCCGAAAGCAGCACGGATGGCTCAGTACCAGTATACAGCAGCTTTGGCCGGCGCCGTGGCCTCCAACCGGCCAAACACTGGCTGATGTTAAAAGTAGGCATGTTTCCACCCCGACAAGCAGCAGCATGCCGCCGACACAGGCCTATAATCACTATTCTCTTTCCTTTCCCAATGACATACCTGCTGTCACTCACTCCCTTTTCATCCAGCCAGGTTCTTATGTGGATGCACGAGGGACAGTTACATGTCCTGTGCACTGCTAAATGTCTTTTTCAGGTCAGTTTGCTGCAACCTTTCCCTCAGACTTTTCCAACTGTGCTCCAAACAACACACCATGCCATTTGTTTGTTAGCTATAATGGACCAAATGGGTGACAGTCTCATCTGTTCAGGGCTATTATGTGAGCTCTCAGTCTTCTGTTCTCTGGGCTCAGCGAAGATGTGCCGCTGTTCATCTGCAGCGTAGCGAGCAATCTTTGTAGTGGCTAGATCAAAGAACTTTGGAGAACTTCAATCGCTGCCAGAGTCGGAATAAAATATATCCAGCTGCTTTTGTTTCCTCCGCTCAGGGTTGCGGACAGCAGCACGGGGTGAAGAGGTTGGCGCGGGATTCAGGAAATAAACTGAAGTTAAACTTTCACAACCGATACTTAAAAATGCAAAGAGTGTATTTATAATCAGCTACGTGACAATGACGAGGCTTTTCAAGGCCGTCTATTTCTATCAGCACAGATTCAGGTTGTAGTTCAGGTTCAAAATTCTTCGCACAAAAGGAAAATAATAGCATGTTTTTCTTTGACTGGCTCCTGGTTGAGTCATATTTAATTTTATTCTCAGAGAAGAAAAAATGCTTTCAGATACACAGACAGACGGATATGTTTTTTTCATCCTTTTTTTTTTTTTTTTTTTACCTTGCGACAAGCACTGCAAGAAGCCCAAGAAAACAAAACAACCACACACTTTTTCAAGTGGATAGTGCTGTGCAAAAAAGAAAAAGACAACGCAGTATATAATTGCATTTTGTGAAGATTAAAAAAGAAGTGCCAGCGTACTCACCAGGGTAGTAAAAATATAATGGTAGTACTCTGTCATCATACCCATGGCCAGGGCCTACAGGGAGAAAAGAACATCGGGTAGTGACAAGAAATCTAAGATTAATAGCTTAATGAGCTTACTACTTTATTCAATTAATTTGAATTCTTTATTTAGCTTGTATTTAACCTGTATAGTCACTCTGACGGCTTCTCGCTGGTTAGGAGAGCAGCTGAGAATGAAAAAGTTTGCAGTAAAAGAGGCCAGAAGCTTGTCTAGCCATTGAACTTGGAGTCCAGGTGAGAATGGCGATTGATTAAAATACATATGTGACCATAACAAACCCAAAAAAGCATCAACGTTATTGGACAATTTCAAGTCAGTAATCTTCGGGAGTGCGTTGGAAGAGGCACTGAATGAAGCTGTTGACATGCAGTATATGTTTTGTTGTGCCGACCAAGTATTACTCACCATCAATAAATAATACATCTTGTTTCTTCCCATAGACACACAGGTGTCTGTGGGTGAGAATTCAAGCAGAGCAATATGCTCCTGAGAAGATGTCAGTTCAATATGAACCCCCGCCATTCTCATAAATAATGTGCCTCTGTGAAATGAATTTAACATGCCTATGAGCAGAATTAGACATTCTAATTAAAAAACCTTTATTGTGCAATGGAGAGCTTCCATTATGACGGGTCAGTAGTAGAGATCTAATATTCCACAAAGAGATTAAAGATGCACAGAGCAGAAAGTAGAATCATTTGCATTAGCGCTTAAAGAGAAAGAGAGAGTAATAAAGGGAACGCATACTGTCTGAGTTTATTGTTTTAGTGCATGTACATAATGAATGAGCTATGTGTTTATGTAAGGGGGAAAGAACGTACATTTTGGGATTGCAATTTGCGGTTTTAATGTAATTCAGGGAGTGCTGTGACACAATAAATCAGCTAAGTCACAAATGTAGCAGACTGTCCCCTTAACTTAACTGATCTTAAATGACGGTGGCCTCGTAGGAACAAAAAGCCTTGCGCACGACTTTTTCAGGAGTAGGTCTATCTAGCGATGAGGTGAATGTTTATTTAGAAATCTAAACCATGTTACGATATTGTAATGAATCCCTCACGAGCAGGAGACCAGAGTAGCGTTCGGGAAAAAGGCCAGTTTATTTGAGCACTCCAAAAACTCCGATAACACTCCAGGGGGTAAAAGACTCCGTCCCAAACTCTGACTCTTCTAGCGTAACATACACACTTCATAACTTTACACACATACTCGTTTACCATACTGAGTGGGGACCCCTCTCCCCTCTCTGCTCCGCCAATCTCCAGCCCGCACACTGACTGACAGCGTAGCCTGTAAACAGAGCTCAGCTGTTTATTTAGCCTAGCGATATCTCTGGACTATAGTAGCTGCAATGGACGACTCTGAATGCGATTTTGAAGAGTTTCTTGTAGCGGACACAGACCCAGAGCCATACCTGTTTGAGCCGGAGCATACAGATGAGGATCTCCATATGTTTGATGCTGAGCGGGCAAGAAGAGAGGCTGAATGCACAGAATGGGATTCGGTGCTACTGCACCCATCGTCGGGGAGATATATCATCAGGAGGAAAAGCGCTGCAGAGAGTGCATCACAAGGAGTGAAGTTGCGTCTTCTTTTCCTCGCAGATGACGGTTCGGGTTCATTCTCTCCTGTTGCGTGGTAAGTGTGGTCCATTCGCAAATTTTATAACTAAAAAAACTTTTCACTACTCTCTTTCGACAAACAACTAACACTCTCTGCTGTTTCCTCCTCCTTCTTCCTTCCTTCCGCTGTCTTCGTTGGTTCATTTATAGACGCGAAACGCGTTGTCTGGCTGGCTGGATTGTCTGCTCGGGCTGCCTTACATACATGGCGGCGCAAGATGGCGACCTCTCTAAAGCAAGGCCCTTGCTATATATATATATATATATATATATATATATATATATATATATATATATATATATATATATATAAAAGCATAATTATAAGGCTACGAAAACCAAACAAATTTTATTTTATAGCAATTATACACTTGTATAAACATATTAATGGGTAGAATATTCAGATTCAGATTCAGATTGACAATAAACCATGCCAAATATTACACACTGGCCCTTTAATTGCTTAAATTACTGAAATCAACAGGCCTATATTTGGGAGAGGCCTTTAATTCATTTCACGTAAAACTGTTGCTCAGCAAAGGTCAGACAATTATGGTGGCCCTGAGAGGTCAACACACTGCAAATAAACTGCAAATTACTGCAAATTCAGAATTAAAACAAATGAAGTTCCATCTTCACCAATCTGACGACTAATTCAGCATTTAGAAAATGTGTTGCAAATCTCACAATACAATTGAAGTATTTCCAGAGGACACTTAATAGTGATGCACGCATGTGGATGTGCTTGTTTTTTTCCTTAAGATTATTTTTTGGGCTTTTTGCCTTTATTTGATAGGACAGAGTATTGAGTGTGAAGGGGGGACAGAGAGAGGGGATGACACGCAGTTAAGGGCTGCAGGCCGGAATCAAACCCGCGGCTGCTGCAGCAAGGACACAGCCTTAGTATGTGGGGTGCCTGCTCTACCCACTGAGCCACTGGGCGCCCTGAATGTGTTTGTTTTTGCCTTGGTTAACCATTTACCATGATGTCATTCTTTTAAATGACATATTTGATTACATACTGTCACTGTCAGGACTCCCTAAAAAATTAAGGCCGGTTGCACAAAACACCCTAAGTTAAGATTTTCCTTAAAGTCCTAGTTAACGTATTCTCAGGATAAAATCTGTTGCACAAAACACCCTTAAGTCCGCTCCTTAGTGTTTTCCTTAAAATGTTCACTTAAGTATTTATGGTTTTCTTCTGGTCTTGGTCTTATAGCTAGGGGATCTCTAGACTGTTGCACAAAATACCTTAGCAACCAGAGCAAGGTAAATAAAAACAAAAAATTAAGGTACTTCTGACTCTAACTTAACGGCAACGTGACAGAGTTTATGGTGATAAATGAAAAAAAAAACCCCACCCCCAGCGACCAGGAGAACCCAATGGATTTTACACTGTAGATTCGACTGAATTAATTTTCTGTTTTCTGGTATTCAGGGATGAAATTAACTGTCTTGTATGATTGTACTCCTCCAGAAGTATAATATTTTCCTTTTCTGACCTATATGTTTTTCTTGTCTTCTTTTCTTTTGCCATTTTTTCGCTATCTAACTATAAGCCAACTTCATGAGACGATAACAGGCATCACAAGTGTGAGTCCAAGCAAACAAACAATCTCAATGGAAATGTTTATCGCTGTTAAATCTCTTTCAATGCAGAGGGTGAGTTAAGGTTTTTCCTCAAGGAAACCTTTCAAGGGATTCTGTGCACCTGTGTAAGTCCCTCAGCTAAGGAGAAATTTCAAACTTCAGGTGTTTTGTGCAACCTGTCCTTGGCATTTTACCTGAATGGGCGTGGTTTTGGTAGACATAGCAGTGTACACTTCGGCGAGCACTGTGACTGTTTCAGGCTGTTCGGAGAAATTTGCTTTCAGGGTTTTCTGCCAGAAAGACCTGTAGGCCCTATGACTGTCTCAGCCCCTGCTCTGGGTAGTTTTATTTCTAAAGCTTTGAAAATTAGGCAAACTACACTGAAATATACACGCATACAATATGAGATCAGTTTATTTGATACATGTCAAGTCTGAAGGCATAAAACTTTATTATTCATGTTTTTTTATAATATGTATACTTGGTCTCACATCTATACATATGGAAACTTATAGTCTGTCTTGTAAGCCTGTTTGAGCTGGGCATGATGCCAGATACTACATTTATATCAGAATACAGACCCTATCTGAGTAGATTTTTGTTGTTGGACATTATTTAGTCTACATGTCAATAAATTTTAGCTCTCTTTATTTGTACATATTTTCTAGTATAACGCTATGATTGTCAATTTGAGAATTTATCATGTTATTTGAAAAACTGCAGGAAAGACTAACGTTCATCAATGTCCCAGCCATGTCAGCAACAAGAAAAGTGTATTTTTGTAAATCAGTCATCACAAAATAATAAGAATTCATCTCTATTTGAAGATACAGTTAGGTGTGAGGATCTTTGTAGGTTTAATCTTGGGGTTGAGGCAAATATTAGTTTAATAACTCATCAATGTCCCAGCCATGTCAGCAACAAGAAAAGTGTATTTTTGTAAATCAGTCATCACAAAATAATAAGAATTCATCTCTATTTGAAGATACAGTTAGGTGTGAGGATCTTTGTAGGTTTAATCTTGGGGTTGAGGCAAATATTAGTTTAATAAATACATTTTTAGGTCATGGTTTGGCTAGCTTATTCAGAAAGTGATGAGCCAGTGCTTATCAGGTCAATCAGGCACAAAGCACTCTGTGATGCCGGACATAAGGGGCTGATCACACCTACAGGTGGCGCTAGAAACGCGGACGCTTCAAAGACGCTTGAAATGCCTGAAACGCCCTTTCAATGAGCGCTCGTTACAAGGAGCGCCTGTAGAGCGGGGGTGTGTGTGCCACCGGGCGATCAAAACATTGAAAATGGAGCCAAGACGGAGCTATGGTGCTACTGGCGCCCACAAGTTGACACGAGTTATTTCAACTTTCAGCATCTACAAACGCACATCTAAAAAGACAACAGAAAAAGAATGCACGTCTAAAACGACACCAGAAATACGCTCGTTGTAAAAAACGCTTGAAAACCAGTCAGACGCGCTGTATCATAGGGAATCAATTGTTTTACTGGCGTCTCGTTTCTAGTGCTACTTGTAGGTGTGATCGCCCCTAAGTCCCATCATTTGCCATGTGATGTTGTCAGTAGTTGCCTCCCTCCCCACCTTTCAGCCAATCATCTACCACAGAATACCCTTGACACTGTTGTTGCTCTAGCTAACGGGTGCCAGTGGGCATGTGATTGGTTGAAGTGGGAGGGTGGTGACATTATCCCTGCATTCATGTGGTGACATTAACATAAAGACATCTTCTGGCAATGTCATCCTGGTTAATGTCAAGTTATCATTATAGGGACATCCTAAACAAATTCAATGTCAACTTGTCATGACAAAGACAACTTCTTGTAATGTCACTTTGATTAATGTCAAGTTATCATTATAGGGACATCCTAAACAAATTCAATGTCAACTTGTCATGACAAAGACAACTTCTGGTAATGTCACTTTGATTAATGTCAAGTTATCATTATAGGGACATCCTAAACAAATTCAATGTCAACTTGTCATGACAAAGACAACTTCTGGTAATGTCACTTTGATTAATGTCAAGTTGTCATTATAGGGACATCCCAAACAAATTCAATGTCAACTTGTCATGACAAAGACATCTTCTGGTAATGTCACTTTGATTAATGTCAAGTTATCATTATAGGGACATCCTAAACAAATTCAATGTCAACTTGTCATTACAAAAACCGAATGACACTTAACGACAGCAGTCATAAACATTTATGACATGTACATAATGTTCATGACAGGTTCATGACCGTGTCATGTCATAGTTATGACAGTGTAATGTCACTCTTATGTAGATACCTTCAAGTAAAGTGTTACCAAATATTTTAGTGGTTTTAGGGGATGTACTGGTGCAGCAACAAGTCTGGCGCTTTGTGATATGAAAATTTAAACAACAGTTTTTTTTAAATGCTCTGAGCTGTAAAATGCATCTTCTTTGTGGCATCCATGTTGTTTCTTCATTATGATTTAAAGCTCATGAACACACCAAAATCACTTCCCAACTCAAGTAATGCGACCATCAGAGGCATGTGAATGCAGCATATGAAATAAAAGGTGCCATTGGGAAAAATGTCACTGTGAAAAAACAACACCTCTTACAAATTCTGTTTTTATGATTTGTTGAAAACACCATTAATTCATCATTATCAATTTTTCTTATGTATCTAATATTAATCCCTTTGGTGAGCCATTAATAGTCTCCCAGGCCTGCTTCTTGCACTGACTTTAATGAGCTATCATGGCTCAGTAGGGTGGGTTCATACCTGTTTTAGGATCCACGCGGCCATCTCATGTCCACAATCAAAGATGACATGGAACTCCTTTGCCTTCTTCATCTCCTTCAGAAGTGGCTTGGCATCCTTGGTCTCTGTGGGCAGCTGTCGGATCTTCAAACGAATGTTGTATCGTGACGGTGCCTTGATCAGCTCCTGCAGTCGAATGAGACCTGCAGACAAAGAGCACACATATAGCGTGAAAAAGGAATTTTAAAGATGTGGCTACATGCTGTGTTTGATCTGCTGCCATTTTGAAGTATCTCCGATGCTGAGGAGGCCACATAAAAAAAACCAACATGAAAAAAAAACAACTGGATTCAGGTTTTCTCAGCAGAAAACGGCTCATATGCATGCCTTCCTAATCCACAGTCTATTGATCCTCCTACTCATGCTTGGCAAGCAAACAGACTGCTACAGACCTATCAAGAGAATTTAACACCAACCCAGCACATTGCACTCTTTTATACCAAAAGCACAAAATGGAAAGAGCCTGGATCTGCACCCTCCTACAGAAACTTCCAATCCCACAGAAGCCTCTGAAATGTTGATTCGCTCCCGTCTTCCATGATACCATACAGCAGCATGGAATAGGTTCAATTTTACCCTGATGGAAAGCTATGGTCAATCCTGCCTCTCACACACACTTCAGATGTGCTCTGATGAGAGAGAGTCTCTGTTTGCCCAGCTTGTACTTGCCCCTAGGGAGCCTGACGCCACCGTCACATATTGAGCTACAATCTTCACCTTTCATTTCTCGGCCACACACTCAGGTAGAAAGCTCTTCGGGAGATACTGCGATGAGATTACAATGAGTTTCTCCCCCAGTAAAGAACTTCAGAGTGCAGGGATGAAAGAGGCTGGATTGATGGGAGAGATGATTACTTGTCATGGGTATAAAAATGGATGGAGCGGCGAGGATAGTTTGAGAGGGGAACTGGAGAGAGATAGGATTTTTTTTTTTTCGTGGAACCACTTTAAGATAGCTCAGCCTATTTTTTATTTTGAAATGAAGTGCTGTGTGAGCAGTTTAATGGTCTTACTGTGAGTGGGGCTGGGTCTCCCTGAGGCCTATAGAAAGATTGGTGTGAAATAGGAACATGCAGGTCTTGTTGTGAAAAGTACCATTGTGGGGAGGAATACTGAACCACCTAGAGCTTTCCCCAGGTAATCCCAATAGATCCCTACTCTAGGGCACGTCTGCGTCTCCCTGTTTTTGTTCGTACCGACACTTTGGGAGGTGTTAAGCAAGAAAAAAAAAAATCTGTCAAGGGAGCTCAACGTTTGGGAAACACTGTCAGTGTAGATGTTTGCAGGCTCTGCTTAATGCCTTCAGACTTTCCCCCTGGATCTTCTAACGGCTGTGTGTGAATATTTTATCCCCTCCGATAGTTTTCCCTGCCAGCCGTCAGATAGGCTCCAATCAGCAGCGCGGGGCCCTGGAGCATGAAGCTGTGTGATTACAGCCTGGGACCAGGTGGGAGCGGTGGGGGGAAGCAACGCGGCTATGCAGCTGTCACACTTTTCAGGGCGTCAGGTGTGTTGCAGCAGAAAAGCTCCACTGAGGAGGTCCGAGCCGCTCCTATCTGACAGAGAGAGAGGCGAGAGGTCACCTTTTGGTGTCTCGCAGGGGCAGTTTGCTGGAGAACGAGGGTGTTAACGTACCGAGCTCCGAGGCAGGAAGTGAAGAGAGGTCAAGGAGATGAGTCAGAATAATGTGGCAAGTGGGACAAGTCATTGGGATATAGTCTGAGGTTAGCGCACGGGCACTGGCACGCTGCAGGATCGGCTTTTCCTGATATGTATGCAACAGATGTGAATGTCGAGATGCTGCAGGAGGCAAAACAGCAGTAAAACTATCACACTTAGTTGTTAAAATGAACAGAAAAGGGTTTAAATTTCTATTTAGCGGCGCAATTTAGGATGTCAACTACAAGACAATATTCATTTGCTCCGAGTAGGGAGTGAATTCATTATGCAACCTGTCTAAAATTTAAACCTCCTCTCAAGTCTGTCTAATTTACCTACATTAAGCTGTCAGCCACGTCACGCCAAATAGCTCATAAATTGCGAATGAGCATTTGAATATTGTTATCTTCTCCGGAGCGATTACACTTTTGCTCATAAAAATATCGCTGCACTCCGGCGAAAATATGACTGGTCTTTTAAAATGCATATTATGAGACACTCCACAAAGTCACGGGGATTGACGAAATGGCTCACAGACACATTTGATAGCCACCCTCAGAGATCAAGTGTCTCTGTGTGTTATTAACATCTGTTGTCAGCCCCCACATACTACAAATCTGCATTGCATTAATCTGAAGAGACAGTGGGTCATTCTGGGTAATGTGGTTCCCTCTTTTTTTTGTTCTCTATGCTGCTGCTCACTCTCCTGGAAGACTGACATGGGCAGCACCTGCAGGACCGAGGCAGAACAGTAAGCTATTGATTTCTGAATTAACTTGACAGGTTACAAAGCACTCACTGAACTCTGAGCAGCACTGCTGCTTTTTTGAAGTTCACCTGGTACCTCTTGTTTTTTTGGACATTTCGAGGCGCAAAGGCCAAAGGTCTTGAACTCGATCACGCTCGGCATGCAAAACAGAAGCACCACTGGAAGATGAAGACAGACACCGACTGTACCTGTACCTGTGCTGTCGTCGTACACGACAGTGACTGTTCTCCACTTGAAGAAGTGCACCAGGTCGAGGATGGCTCTGCTGAGGGAGGAGAAGTCGGGGTACAGGCTGACATAGTACGAGTCCCTGTTGTCGGACACTTGGTGCTTCCACTTGGTCTGGATGTGGGGCACTCCCAAAGCATTGCAGATGGATTGTACTGCGTTGGCCGACGAGCTGTGTGAGGGGCCAAAGATGGCCGCCACCCCGAGGGAAAGCTGATCACATGCTGGTAGGGTAACAAGCAAAAGAAGCAACTGGTGAGCATGGGCATTTGAAATTCAGTTTCTAAAGGTTCTTGTTGTCCATTTTGTGTGTCACCCCAAACAAGCAATAAGTGACAGGAACAGGTGCTTCATTTAGGGTCACAACCAAACTGATTGGGGCACAACTGATCTTACTCTGTTTCACTTATCTGTGGCTGTAATGAGCAGGAAAGCACCAGTAAAGGCAGGAGAGAAGACTTCTAGCAAGGATAACATTGATATACACATGCAGATTTTAAAACAATAAAAAAAATGGCTTTGTAATAGTAGTAACCATTTAAGTATAGTGCATAATTTTCCACACTAAAATAAAATAGCAGACAGTGCATTATACAGTAAATAGAGGGTGATATTAGACCCAGCCAATGATGGGCTAAAGTGATTTTTGTGTTTGTCTCCAGTCTTTGGGAGTTAATATTCGATTCACATAATCTGTGAGCTGCTACACAAACAGCCAAAACAAAGATTTAAAAGTGATTTGCAGGAACATGATGTAACAGAGCTTTGGATGAATTTTTTCTTCCTTGTATTGAATGTTGTTGTCTTGTGTGTCATTTTCATTACTTTTCTGTTAGAAATACATTACTGATGTCATTATGGGAGTCATATGACAAACCATATATTTCTTTGTTTCCAACATATGTAGCTGCAACTCAACAGACCTAGACACAGCCCAGTTGCCAGAAGAAAATGGTAGTATTGTACGTTTCTGCAAACCAAGGATACGTCACATTTGTATGTTTCATGAATAGCATATCAGTGTTTCTAAAGTGAGGTAGTATAAGAGCTGATTGTGTCATCAGTAGATGGAGGGGATGGTGGATGGTGTGACACCTTGGTGAGATGGCTGCCAAGCTGCTGACCTCTGCAGACAACCATCTGAGAACAGCATACAACAACACATGGTGTCCCCACATTGCAATGTGTCCCAATGGCATCTAAGCCACCTGTCCTTCACCAACCCGTACCTGCTTTTCCGAAGACTGTTGTACCTCCAACGTGGGTGTTTTAAGCCAAAACATAATATTTTCCCAATTATAACCAAGTGGTTTTTATACCTAAACCTAATAAAGAGTTTCCCACATATTAACCCTTTGAAACCCGAGCAAACCAGCTTGACTTCTTTTGAAAACTTGGGAAGAAGGCAATGAGCAACGAAAGAAGAAATGACCCCAAAATATTGTGAGAAATTAGTAAAAAAAAATTGAAAGCAAGAAAATTATATGAAGAAAAAGGAAAAGACAGAAAGAAAGAAAGCTAAAAATAGACAAACAAGGAAATAACCTGGAGAGTGCTTGAAAATTATAATAATTCTGTAACATAATTTTAAAATGTAATAATGAATATGATTATAAATATAATTTTTCCCTATTTTTTTCTTTTTTTCCTTATTTTTAAAAATAATTTTCTAAATGTATTTATTTATTTTTTATTTTTTTTGCAGTTTCTGTGATATTTTACCAAGTTGCTCATTGCCTTTTCCCCCCATGCATTTGGAAGAAATAATGTCGCTCCAGGTTTCACAGGGGCCAAACATCTGCCGCCATGTTTAATTTTCTATTTTTGGAGCTAGAGCGCTCACTAGGAGTACTCTGGGTACAGATGGAGCAGCAGAAGTCAGGCACAGTGAAAGTGGAACATGACGTTAATTTTTGCTGGGTCTAAAAGTTTACCGCAGCAGCTGCTCCTCTCATCAATTGATCTGTTCTGACCTAACCTTATCCACCCTGTGACTCAAAACTCCACAAACTGTTGAAATGTAAAGTTTCAACATATCTGCTACATAATAATGTACAAATGTAAAGTATCCATTGTTTGCAGAAATCTACAATGCTAACATTTTTTCTGGCAACTAGGTTGCTAGACAAAACAAACAATTTCACAGAGAAGCGAACTACAAAACCTGAAAGAACTACAAAACAAGCACTCACCTTTCCTGGAGGCCTCAAAGCTGTCGAAGATGTTTATTCTCTGGATGTCATAGGTCAGCGTGGTGTTGGGGAGCAATGTGCGATTCCTGTTGATTGTGTTCAAGGCAAATTTAAAGGCTAGTTCCTCTGCTCCGGAGGGGCCGCTCTCAATGGATTCAAATATTCCTCCTAGGAAGGTCAAGAAAAAAACAAAACTGCTTAGAACAAGACCTCTGAAAAACCACTTCCCTCTTCTGTAATTACAATAGATTCCTTAACACAGTTGACATTAAAGTAAATGATCGATACGATGCAGGCAATTACATCTCCAGCAGTGCTATCGTTTTCAACACTGATGCCATTGCGTTCAATGCTTCGCACAGCTCAGTCAGACGCTGACATGAGACCGATTTACAGTGCTTATTAGGCGTTCTGATCTCATCTGATTTGCATTCTGTGGCAGTGGATGGCGTAATTATAGGCAATTAGTTAGATCGGGAGGTGAGTTCAGGGGTGAGTGCCCTTCTTTGACTCCCTTGCTCAGCCTTGACAGAAAGGTTCACTCTTCCACTTTGTCCCATTGATTCCAGCGATTCTCAAATGAGAGAACAAAAAAAAAAAAAACACACAAGAGCGCAGGGAGCAGAGAAATGAGGGCAAAAAGACAAAAAAAGGTAGAGGAGGAAAGGAGACAGAGAGAGCCATGGGAGAGATCTGTAAGATATTTAAAGTGGTATAGAAAGAGAGTCATAAACAGAAAGACAGGCGAAGCGAAGGAGAAGGCCAATCAAATCAGAAATTAGGATAAAACATCAGGACGCTTTTAATTACAATCATTAAAAACAAATCGACTCCGAAGTTCAAATGATTGTCTCTGCATCCTATTTGACTGTTACTTTGCTTGATTTTTTAATGGGAGAGCATCCTGATGGGAGTTTCATGCTGAGCCAGTCTGAGAAATCTTGTTACCTTTTGGATATATGTGATTCACACCTCGCGACACTCATTAATTGTCAAAGTAAAAGCCTCGACACAAAAATAAACAATACATGCTGTTTCACCACGCCACACGAGTCAGACAATATAATTACCGCTGCAAAGTAAGGTGTTGTCAACTTAAAACAGCTCCCTTCAGACTTGTCAATTACTTTGAGCTGAACAAAAACCATTAGAGCTCCAGATGGTCCTTCAATGTGGTTCAGAATCCTTAACAAAGAAAGACAATGCCCGACCGACCCACTACAAATGTGTCTCATTTCAAGATTAAGTCAAGAAAAAGTTTACCTCAATGCATCTGACAATCACCAGAAATGCATGTCAGTAAATTTGACCCCAATGTAAATGGACGTTTTGTAGTTACGACCAAATTATATACTATGCTGTTTTGATTTTCTACAAGCCACAGCATTAGGGCTGCAACTAACAATTACTTTCATTGTCGATTAATCTGTTGATTATTTTCTTGTCTATATAATGTCAGAAAATTGTGAAAAATGTTCATTGTTTTTCAAAGCCCAAGATGACATCCTCAAATGTCTTGCTTTGTCCACAACCCAAGAGACAATCTTGGCTATTTTTTTTTTTCTTGAAAAAGTACTCAAACTGATAATCATTCATTAAAATAGTGAGTGATTAATCTAGTAGATGACAACTAATTAATCAGCTGATTAATCTGCAGCTGTACAGGACACACTTTAAGATGTATTTCACTGCTGGAAAGATGGTCTTCTCTAGAACTGGGCAGTCTGTGCAGTACAAAGATGCAAATACGTTTGAAATTGGTGCAGAAAAAAAACCCAGAGAAAATGGATTGTGGAGTTTGCTTTTGCTCAAGAGATTGAAAACCCACAAAACACTGCACCACACTGGACCAATAAACACTGCCACTGGTGGGTGACGTAATGCAAGCCTTTCCGTTTTGACACAGGAAACCAGACAGTGACCTGCTGGTAGCAAGTGATCTTGAATTACAGTTAAACAGTAGCTGAACTATGTTTCCGAAAAACAGTATCAGAATCTTTGTTCATATTTGATCAGCACTGCTTAGTATTTCGTTTTTCTAGCCTCCATTTTTACAAAACAGGAAACAGTATGACTCCAACTTCCTGTTCACGAGTTCTTGTAATACAGCCAAACAGTGCACTAAAATAGGGTGCTCCAGGGAAGACGTTTTTCTGTAGGCCGACGCTAAAGTTAGCATTGCCCTGGTTTGCTCGTCAAGAATCCAATGGTATTTTTCATTGTATTTTGGACTATTGCCGGAAAATAAGCTCTGTGGCAAACAAACATTTGTATGTTTCATTCAGCAAGATAATCTTTACAAAAGTAACACCACTTTCATAATTTTTGAAGCCTAAATGCAATCGCCGGAAGTAAAAAGCTAATGCTAACATTACAGTCCATGGACTGTTAAAATAATGGAAGTAGCTGCATAAGTTTGTGGACTTAAGTTTGGTTTTGAAGGTTCAAATTCACCATCTTGGTTTTTTGGAGCCAGAATTAACCATATTTGGGCAAAGGGCGGGAACTGTGGAGGAGCGAGGGATGGATCTGACTGAGAAGCCGAGGACACTACGGTCACATGACTCAACATCAAGACCACAACGAGGCTGTATAGTCGTGTTAGGCATGATGACGTTCTGTAGTCTCATTTAGCCACTTGTTAGCAACCCCCTTTTTGAAGACACATAAAAGCTCCAAAATTCGAGAGTGGAATGTGAGATGTTTTTGATGTAGCAGAACAAAATATTACAGTCTCTTAAAGATCTTGTTAACCACAGGACTTACTTCAAGCACCTAACCAAAAACTCATTCAAAAATCCCACTGATGTTGAGATTGGGGAACCACAAGTACTAAAATGCTAAATCATGTCCAGGTTTTCAAACTCATTTCTGGGGCACTCTGTTTCTGAAAACATTTCAGGCAAGAAATAGGCAGTTTGCTCAGTTTGACCTGAGCTTGGTCTGCCTTTCTGAGACAGAGAGAAGGAGAGGCGGGCACTTGGACAATCAGAAGCACAATCTGTAGTTCGAGCAACAGCCCTAGAGCCAGCGAAAATCCAACAGGCGACACAAAACGCATCCTCCAGCAGATTTGAGCTGAGAGATGAGCAGGGAGCTTAGTGTGCTGGCGAGAAGGAGGGAAGTTTACCACGGTTCATTTACACACACTACCCACATTGTTATGGTACAGAGCTGGTTAAAAATCGGCAAAGTAACCCTTTAATTTCAGGGAGAATGACGTATTCTCACACATCCATGATTAGAAAGAGGCGAAGTCATGTTGTAGGTGGTGCAATATGCCGGAATATGTCATGTATTACAGTTTCAAAGAGAACATTTCTATGTCAAACAGCTGAAACAGCTGTAGAGTCGAGCAATGACTTTCAACTTCCAAAATAAACATAATAATAAAAAAAAAAACATGTTACAAAAGTCAGCGCACCTTTGAGGATGGACTAAATCCTGAGAAAGCTTTACAGAAATCAAACTTAAAAGAGAATGGATGAAGGGGAGGGTGGTGGTGGATGAAAGGGGGTTGTGAGAGCAGCTCTGAGAAAAACTCCCGGAGTCAAGAGCAGAGTTCAGTAGTCCATCCACGGCTCCCATCCTCTCCGAGGACAGAGAGTTGGTTTGACGAAATCCAAACTGAAGAAAAAAAAAAAAAAGGAGAAAAAAGTTTAAAGCCTGTTTATCGATTCAATTACACAGAGCGGAGGGGAAAGTGAGGCTGAAAGGGAAAAAGACAGAGAGAGTGACGCATTTTTTTTTTTTTTTTTAGCAGAGACAGAATGAGAGCTGTACAGTAGCAGACACAGCAGCTATAAATAGCATCCGGCCGTGGCAGGGAGTGATAGAAAAGGGGTGCAGGAGGGCAAAGAAGATGTCATTAACTTGGGCTTTATCACTGTCACCACGGTGCACCCGTATGTTGTGCTTCCTTATTTTATGTCACGGCATTTTCTTTTATATCCTACAGAGAATTGAAGAAGGTGAAATGGAGAGGAAAAGAGGGATGGACGTGGCGGTTTAAGACGAGAGTAAACCCGTAAAGGCACTTTAGCACATGTTTTGCGCTTCACTGTCATTGAGTGTTTATAATAGGGCCTTCATATGTTCACCCCCCCCCGCTATACAGCAACGTGTGCTGCTATTCATGGCATTTCATCTCACTGAAATCGCACATCAATCTACGAAAGAACGAATACCCGAGAATCACCATTAAAGATGATTGGAATCATGTCAGTCTGACCTAATAGATAATTATTACACTCTTGCCCTGAGGGAGCACACCGAGCTCCACTGGCCTGTTCAACGAGCTTCAAAATGAGCAGAAGGGTATTAAGTTACACTCATCGGATTTCTTTTGGCACTCTGTATGGCACGGACATGCTGGTTTAAAACTAATCATATACCTCTGAGAACACAGCAGAGCAGGAGCATTAAATTAAGTCCACAAAGGGTTACGTTTCATATTTCAGAGGAGATTTCAAGGCAGTGAAATGGTTAGTGTTTGATTTAATGCTCCTTGGCATATAGCATGTTATATGGGCATGCATAGGTGTAGGTTTCAGGGGGACGACTTGGAGCATGTGCATTTGTCCTCCCCATATAAAAGACATTTACACTAATAATTAATGCAAAAAAGGCACAAATTGGTGCATAAAACTTCACTGGAATGCAGAAATTAAGTGTTTAATGCTTGAAATTTTCAGACACAGGACCCCCGAACCCTCAGTTTCATATGTGTCCCCCCAAATGTTGAAACAAACCCTACGTCTTCGTGACAATCCAAAATACCTGCACACATTTGCACTGGGTGTAACGCATATTTAGCTCGCTTAACGTCTAACAACATTCGGTCCTCTATTATCGGTCTACCTGTCCTCCTCTCAGTGCTCGGTGCTGTGGTCCGTCTGATTGCAGGTGTGTGAGTTACGGCTGAGATAATCAGTGTGTGTGTGAATTATGGTGCCGCCATCATTGGGACTGGTGTGAATTATAGTGCAAATGAAAGCTCTGAGTGAGTTATGAGCTGGATAATCACCCTGACGAGAAAGCAGGAGTGTCTCTGTGTGCGTGTGTGTGTATGTGTGTGTGTGAGAGAGAGACAGCCTGAGCAGAAAGTGGAAATGAAAAGGGGAGGGAGGAAGGATGGGGGGGTGCTCCTCTATGTAAATCTGACTCCCTTTTAATGTTTTTTTTTCACATTTAATCAAGCGCATTTTGGATTGAACATTGTAAAGTGCTCTCCAGTGGTCGCTGACTTTATTTCCATTCAATCTGAAATGAGTTCCTGTAAATAGAAATCATTTACACATTACCAACAATTGTCATGGAGAAACCTTGAAATGTATGTACAGGTGAAATACAAAATCACTTTTGGTAAAATATATTCTGCTGCTCTGAGCAAAGATTGAAACTGACATCATATTTCTGTGACTTCAGTGCACTGTAAACACGAGCAGGGAGAATGTATTTACTACTAAAAGGGTAAACCATGAATGAAAATACAATTAGCCTTCTGTACTCAAGGACGCTCTTGTACACTGGGAGATGGGAGTCAGATATGTTGCCATGGCGACTCATGCATCTATGCTATGGCTGAGAGGCATCGGCAGTTTTGGAATCTGAGCGGCTGATTGGTGGAGGAAGGGCGTTGTGATAGTGCGGACGGCCTGTCTCTGTGACTAATGACCAGCAGCGCAGCTGCAGGATAGTGGTGGGCTGTAGGGTGGGTGCCATGGCAACTGGCGAGCAACCCTGTCACTAGGGCAAGTGGCCCAGGTATGAACGTGAAGTCACTCAGTTAGGCTTTCAGACCTCCACCCACCACACCTCCTTCAAAACCCCCCGGCCTGTTTCTGTCTCTTCGTCTCTCAGCCGGTGAGCATCAGTGCTCGGAGTCAGTAGGCAGGAGGCAAAAGTGATGGAAATGCTCCGTAAATATCCCCGAAATTCCCGATGGGAGCGCTCCCTGACATGTTTGGCGGTGAATGGGACATGATGCATGAAGGCCTGCAGAGAGTCGTCGCCCCTGGTCATTAATCTGAAGCTCCCCTTGCGGTAGACTGACCTTCCTACGCTGCACAAGGGCCAATTCTCTCTCACGCTGAAAATCCCCAGAAATCTGACCAGGGCATGGGATACAACAACTGTGCAGGATCCTCGCCAGTGCTATGATATCACACAAACAAACCGACATCAGTGGAGTCTGCTTAGAATTCACCAGGAGTTTACTTTTTAAGGGAATAACATCCTGGCCTATGACATTAAGAGGACTGATGATGTGTAATCTACTCTGCATATGCTGCTGTAACACTGCTGGTAGCAGAGATATAACAGAGTATTATTTGACCAGCTACGTCCTCTGTGGCCTTGGCTCAGAGATAATATCTTACAGAGCCTTGGTGTTGTAAGAGTGAGATAAAGCAAGCAGTAAACTTGTTTAATAGAGGTACATTTTCTACTTGATAGAGATCTTTCTCGAGTCCAGTGAACTTGTTTAGGAGCCAAACTTGAGCTTAAATCAAATTAGAGAAATAAGAGTAAAATCAATACAAGTGAATTACTAGTATTAGAATAGAATAGAAGAGCTGAATAGGAATTCATGTGTTGTATATCATGAAAAAAGGATCCACAAAAAGTCAGCTGATACAATGAGTAAGCGATCAATCAATAACTGAACTGATCACTCTGTTAGAGATATGGAAACTGAACATGAAAGCCCATTAGAAAGCAGCTTATGTGAACAACACTTCAGCTGTTGTTATCTGACTTGTTTGTCTTGTTGTGTGTTTTATTCCTCCAGGATAGAATCACTCCTGTCACCCTAAAGCCTCTTGACACTGGACCGGACTGTCACCTGCCACTGCTCGACGCTAAGCCCCAGGCTGACTCACACACTCTAGCATAGCCGTGTGAACACACACACACAAACGATCACGCACCCCTTAAGATTGAGCCTAAACAAACCTGTCAGGTAAGAAACAACTGAGTCCGGGGAGAAAATGTGACTGATGTGAGAATTTAAAGCCCATGCCTGCGGCATTCGGAGATACCTAAGTTCACTTACACTAATAATAATTAGCTCCGCCATTGCCAAAAGGTCAATTTCATCAATCTCTTGTAATGAGCACACACACAGCCTTCAATTAGAAATGTGTGCCACCACCCTCGTCCCTGACCCAGCTCCAAGTAGGAAACGAGTGATCATATAACATGTATTAATTCTGAGCGCTGGCAACAGATGTGCTAATTTGCCAGGCTCTCTCTATTCATAATAATGTGCCAGCTCCCTCCTCAAAATATGTGCTAATTTGCAAGGGCTCATTGTGGATGTGCTAAACTACCGGCTGACATTTTGTGTGCTAATTTGTCAAGCAGGGACCCCTTTTGGTACTAATTGTGCCAAACTGTGAGTACACTTCCACAGGCCTTGAATTGCTGAAGTCCCAAATGACTTCTGTCTGCTCGCAGTTTCCAACCTCTCCACTGCTCTCAAATTGCGAATGCAACTGAAAAGAAATACTTACCACTGTGAAAATAAGATGTATAAGCACTAAGTGCGCACACTCGCCTGCACGCACACAGACACACACACAGATGCACACACACACACACACACACACACACAAATATGTGCCTGCTCTCGAGATTAGACGGGCTCCTTAAAGAAACATAGGAGTGCAACTAGAGTCAAATGCTGGTAGTTCTGTAGTATCATCAAACACACACTATACAGAAATAACAGCCTGTTCCGGAGATTAAAAAAGCTACTTAAAGAAACATAAGGTTACAACTAGTCTTTACTATGATGATTTGTTATATTAAAATGAGCTATTCTGTTGAAATATTCCACCTCATGGTGTGTCTATCCTGCAGTAACAGCCACATGTGTGGGCACAGTTTTCAGGAATGTTTCGTTTCTGCTACCTGCTTAGACAAACATAGAAACACAGTGAGAGGCCGGTGCATGTGTTTTGTTGTGTCAGTACAAACACATTTCAGAAGGAGAGGCTTTTTTCCCCACCTGTGCAGAGAGACAATGGTGCCCAGAGATTTTTTTTCATGGGGCCACTGTAAATCTTGGGGTGGCGCACCAAAACAGAAGCCATAACTGTAGGAATTCGATTATGCTGTTGAAGTATAAAGGCTAGTTAAGACAGCTTGAGACAGCTTACAATCAATCTACTCTTTCAAATTAAAGCTGTGTATTTATCTTTTTAAAGAAAAGGACAACCAGCATCTTGAAGAACAGTGAATTACCTGACATGTATTGATACCTCACACATTAAAATGGTATCATTGGAGAACTCAGAATGTCAGCTGTACTGGCACTCTCTCGCTGACATAGTTTTCAAGTTAAGGGGAGACTCGTGGGAAGAAGCAGGGTGACAATTTCTGGAGCAACTTCACCTACTTCCAAGGTGCATGGAGAAAGGAGATAAGTGAAAAGGTGTCGAAACTCCAGCAACACTTGTAGTATTTAGAACAACTCTATTGCAAGACTGTTGGGTTTTGGCTTGTGGCCTTCATCAGGGTCATCATGAAATACACCACAAACAGCATTTAAATAAGGTAGATATGGGCATTGCCTCGTTGCAGCGGCCACAGGTTTGAATCCAGCTTGTGGCCCTTTGCTGCATGTCAGTCCCCACTCTCTCTCTGTCTCCTCATTTCACTCTCTGTCCTGTCATTAAAGGCAAAAAGCCCACAAAAATAATCTTAGAAAGGTAGATATGAAAGTAGACAAGCACTGAGTCTGGCTCCCGAAACTTTTGTGTATTCAATTTTCTAGAACCCCGTTATTCCACTCACTTGTAACCAAACGATGGATAGTAAGACCTCTGGCAACACGTCACCGAAAGATGGCCTCAAAGTCAGCCAAACATGGCAAAAAAGAGACTGTTATGGCCGAACCCCCCAGTGAAGCTGACGATAGCAACAAGCTCAACATGGCAACCATAACTAATCCCCTTGAAGACCACCGATAGGCCCTTTCCACCAACTTTAGGGCATCCATCTTAACACTTGAGGCAAAGCTGGACCACATTAAACTACAGTGGCAGACCAAGCTCAGAAGATTACATTACAAGATGAGCTAAAAGAAATAAAAATAAAAGCAACCAATCATATACATTACAACACGATCAGACAATGGTGTATCTTCAAAGGTGGGCTGGGTAAATGGTTACATAGCTCCAAGGCAATCATTGTCCGAGACTGGCAAAGAGGCAAAGGGAGGTCCAGTAAGGAACCTGGGTGACACCATTTTGTTTCATAAACTGAGACTTGTGGGTAGCCATAGAACCTGTTTTAATTCAGATATTGAGGTGAGAGTTCAAGGGACCTCTTAGAAAATGGCCACGGCAGTTGTTCCCTTGCCAAAATTTTGCACAACATGGAGCGTAATTTAGTCTCTTCCCGACAAGCTATGCCAACATCTCTGGTATCAATGGATGCTTTAGATCAGAGGTTCCCAACTGATGGGTCATTCTGAATGGACCACAAGTGACTAACAAAAACATCAAGTTTGTTAAAAAAAAACAAAACACACACACACTGTATTTTGAAGTACAGTGCACTTCCGGCACAGCGTTTTTATTTTGAAGTGCTGTTTCCTGTTGTAGGGTGACTGACTAACGGACAGTTACATGACAGAGACAGCAAACTAGCTCGACGACATGGCCAAACACAAGTATGATGCTGACTGTATTAAACTGTGTGGAGCCTAAACTAATGACTAAGGAGAAATCTGGACCATGTGGCTGAACCAGTTGGGAACCACTGCTTTAAGTCATCTTGTGTCACAAGATACCATGACCTTCATGCTACCTTAAAAAAAATGAGTGCACCACAGCCTATTAAAGACAGTAATATGGGCCTCCAATTATTTATGACAGGGGGAGCCAGTGAGGGTGGGGGGCAGCAACTGTATCGGAGGACCATGCTGCCCCCCGAACCGCCCTCCTACCGGCGATGCTAATGCACAGAGAATTTATCACCAGTCTTTATAAGCTATTTTGGGGTTTAACAATGTACCTGTTGTCCTTTTTTGTAATGTTTATGTATGAAGGGAATATATTTACTTTTTTTATGTGCTCTGATGATACAATTGTATGTACATGTAAAAACCAATAAACAAAGTTTTTAAAGAAATGAGGGAATTTTATTACCTGAAAATCATCAAACTATATTTTACAACAAACACAGATAATTCTATGTACGGCTGCAACTTAAAATGATACTGAAATGATTTTTTCAATGGATCAATTAATTGTTTGGTATGTAAGATATCATAAAATGTTCCTTAATAACCAAGGCGACGTCTCAAAATTGCTTCTTTTTTATTACCAAGAGTCCAAACGCAAAAGATATGCAGTAAATTTTCACAGAAGTAATAACCATTGAGAAATGACTCAAATGATTAAATGACTGTCAAAATAGTTGCCACTTAATATTCTGTTGATCAGCTCATCGTTTATTGAGTCACAGTTTTGGCTTTTCTTCTTTTTAACTCAAGTAATCTATGTTGGAAGCAAAGATCATAGAGTGGTGCAATAAATTCAGGCCAATAATTTGTTTTTCAAAAACGCTATTAATCACTCAGATACTCTGTTGGTGGAAAATGGAAAAGTTTTAGTCTGTGGAAATTGAAAATAGTCTTTTTTGTGAAGGTGGAATACGCACGCTAGAGCTGATTCAGTACAAAGCACATATACCTTATGTCACTCGCTACCAACCATTTTCCAGGCACAGAGTCAAACCATAAAGAAAGCTTTAAGGTCCCCGCTTGCAAAGAGTGAAAATATCTAATAAAGCTTCTGATGCACACAAATCGACAGACGCACACAGAGCAGAAGACAGACTGTAACACAACGTGCAGAAAGGTGGCAAGGCGTTTTGAGCTCTTCCTCGGGCAGCATTCGGCACTGCCTGAGGAAGAGCAGTCAAGCTTCAATAAATATTTTCAGTCTTTGCGAGCAAACACAAACGTCTTTATGTTGCTTCTCTGTGGGCCACTTTAGAAATCTCTTTCCCATTGTATAATCTGACTGACACCAAAGCTGGGAGTTTGTTAGATTTTCCGATGCATCCTTCCCACCTGTCCAAATATTCCAGGGTATGACATGAAATATTCACGGTATTACCATGGAAACAAACAGGAAACAGCACTGTATGTAAACCACGCAGTTATGATGCAGTGTTTATTGCAGCTGTGGCATGAAAGCACTGTTTTAGTGCGAACAATTATTTGATCGATGCACGCGCATTTTGGGAAAAATACAGTGACTTTCACACACTGTGGGTTTTATGAGCCTTAGAGCTCTCACACTTCATATCTGACTTCCAAGTATAAACACGCGTATTCCCAAAACTGCCGTCACAAGGTTATAAAGTTCAAGTAAATAACACAAATCCCAAAACTGCAGTCAGGAGCTTTTTTCCTGCCAACACAGAAAATATGTGATTTGGCTCTAATATACAGGCCATGGGGAGCGAGGGGGACCAGTTATTGAACAGAATGCTTCCTGATGCTTCATGCCTCACCCGTCTCTGCCATTTTTCTTTCCATGCTCCATATTTTTCTCTCCTTTATCAAACGGCCACACGCATACATCCACAACCACACACACACACACACACACACACACACACACACTGCCTCCTTCACTCCCACTGACTAGAGTACGTCTCATGGTGGCCTCGGCAGGTGACAGATGGCGACCTCACAGCACTGCTCACTGTAAACTGAGTTTTAATCAAGCCTAAGCACGTGTGAGAGATGCTAATTATCCACTGCAGGCTAAGAGAGGCGGGAGTCCAGCCTCGAGAACGTTGTGACTGTGCATGTGCGTCTCTGGTTTGCTTTCACTTTTCCCCCATTGTGGAGAAAAAAAAAAAAAAGTCATTATTATTCATTTATGGCACTGCAGCTGAGAAGTACGAGGCAGGGTGGACTGAGTGTCTCAAGCGTCCCTGGATACTCCAACCCTCAAGCTGTATCGCTCACCAAAATAAATATAGATGAGAACTTGACTAACAGTAATCTTGGAGTCTTAAAACAAACTCTCTCAAAGTATAGCAGCAGGGTTTCCAACTGTCTCATGGCAAGTATGCCAAGAGACTCTCACACACTTGTTAGGCAGTGGTGGCCCTCCTGATACAATTGATGCCCCCCTAGCGAAAATGATTAGAGGCTGATATAGCTGCGTCTTCTGCACCTTGATGAAGACCTTAGATTCGAAATTGGTTGGTGTTTTAATGTAAGTAACCATGTTTTTGGAATAAAGGCTTTTTGACTTAATCTAAGTGCATTTGTTTCTGCTCCGTGCATGAGTACCCAAAGTTCGTTTTTTCCTTCCCACGTGCTGATATAATTGTCTTTAATTGGCTGTGGCACGCTCATTGTTTAAACTAGGTACTAGGAAAGTACTGGTATCTTGTGAAACTAGATGACTGGTTCCCAGCCTTCTTGATTCTAACCTTTTTGAAAAAGTATACAGTAGGCCTATGTCTCAGTAGCCTGGTACGACCATCCCAAGATGTGAGCTTAGCATTCTGTTTCGCTCTCTGTATCAGTCTGGACTCGCGCTGCCCCAAACACTCCCAGTGGGCGGGAGTACTTGCCTTGAAAGACAAACTCCTTCAGCCAGTCAGCAGAACAAAAAAACAGCTAACATCTTTTTCATCACTACCAGAGCCAGTTGATGAATAAACCTTTTGCAAAATCCCGTCTTTTCCTCTGTGAGTGCGTTCTCTTGTTATTGTTTGATTGTTGTTATTGACTCTATTTCAGCAATACCTTTAATTACTGCTGCGTTCACTCCGCTAACGTTAGAGTTAGCACTTGTTGCTTTGGGAGCCACCATTACGGTTCTGTAAGCTGCGGCCTGCATTTTACGTCATTGACTACAATGCTGTCCCTGACTGGCTGATTACATTGTCAACTATGGTGCAGATCCCTGATTGGCCCTGACTGGATTTCTGGAAAGTGTTCGGGTCAGCAAAGAGTCCAGACTGATCCAGAATGTTGAGCTCACAACATCAGGATGGTCTTATCAGGCTAATATCTCAGTATTTCACTTATTTCCGAGATAAAATTGTTATCTTCTAATGTTTAGATCATTATTCAAGATATTAACTCATTAAAAATCTCAGAGGATATTGGCATGGTGAAGGCCTGAAGACAAGCAGTATTCACAGATCCTTCATTCTCTGCTAAACGGCCTTGTGCTGCATTAGAAAAGTATTCAGTCAAACTAACCAAAGTGCTCACAGAACAAAGGCAAAGCATCAGAAGAAAACACTGGCTTTGTCAAAAAAAGAGGTCTATTAAGAACATATGACTGGTAACATTTAAAAAATACATAATAAAAACAGAGCTATATTAAAATGTCCTACAAATGTCAGGAAAACTCATCATCTGCTCAAAGTAAATTGAAATTGCTAATTTTACATAAACCTCCTGCAGTTATTGAATTCACTATTTGGGGGTATTGTACAGTTCATCAGCTGCTCTGTGCATTCTCTTTATGCACTGAATAAAATATTAAATATCCATAAAATATATCACTTAGTTAGGGGTCGTCAGTTTACTCAATAATAGAAAAAGGGTCCCTCAAGGAAGTCTGGGAATCACTGAACTAGACAACCTAAGGCATCCATTGGTACTAACTATGTCAGCGTAGCTTGTCAGGAAGGGGGTTAGATAATGCTCTAATGTCAGTATAGATAGTAAATTTTGGCAAGGGAGCAACTGGCACAGCCATTTTCAAAGGGGTCCCTTGAACTCTAACCACAAGATATTCATTCATTCATTTTCCATAACCGCTTATGCTGTTAGGGGTTGTGGGGGGCTGTAGCCTATCCCAGCTGACATTGGGCAAGAGGTGGGCTACACCCTGGACAGGTCACCAGACTATCACAGGGCTGACACATATGCTGTGTCTCAAATCGCGTACTTCTGTACTTAATATTTTGAGTGCCCAAGTGTGTTCACACTGAGAAGTATGGAAAAATGCAGTGCACTATGAGTACCCGGATGGTGCACTCAAAATGGTCAAGAAGTTGAGTTGTGGAACTATGGACACTTCTCGCCCTCAATGGTCGCCATCTTGGCTACGTAGCAGAAGGAGAGGGACCACTTTTCAAACTGGAAATGACGACCGAGGACTGTGCGACCGTGAAATAAAATACATGTGTTTTCTGCACTAAGCACCACTATACTGTTGTCGGGTATAAGCCAGCAGTATGTTTATTGGGTTAATTTAGCAGTCTGTAATGATTTGGTACCGCGAATGATAACTTGAATGCTAATGCTAGTTTGCTAACTAGCTAATTTGCGGTCGGCATTTCCGGTGAGTGCACCATGTTTGGTTTCAGATAACACTACCCTGTCTAAATTTACGCACTACGCCAATAAGTATAGTGCACATCGTATACTACATGGAAGTGTACTGACGGAAGTATGTGATTTGAAACACAGCAATAGAGACAGACAATCATTCATGCTCACATTCATACCTACGGATAATTTAGGGTCACCAGTTAAGCTAACTGGAGTACCCGGAGAAAAGGGCTCCCCCGCCCTGGAGTTCCAAACCCCCACCATGGGTTGACAATTGTTCCCTCACAGCACCACCGTGCAGTGGTTAGCAGTGGTTGGATATCGAAATGAAAATGGGTTCTGTGGGTACCCCACAACCCTAAACTGGAGATGATTTGTTCCCAGTAAATGTTTTGTTTCTTACAATCAATATGCTCTTTCAAATAAGCTGTATATTTATCTTTTAAAAGCCTATCTGACGAGCAATGAATCACCTAACAACTGACACATAACACATTAAAACAGGCTTGCTGTGGAACTTGAAATGTTAATTGCACCAGTCTGAGTCAATGTGCATCATATAATTAGAAACACTAACTGTAAAGTAAGAAGCCTATCAGTCTGCCTTAACTCTCTATGTTGACAGTTTTTAACCAGCCTATATGCTTCAACAGCATTATCGAATTTCTGAAACTCAGTTATGGCCGCTAATGACAGGAGGATAAACATAACATCACTACCGTGCATTTCACATGTATCATGCACAGCCGACCATGTAACAGAGCTAAAACGAAGTTCAATTTATAATGTTGCAATTAGGTCGCAGCAAATTACACGAGACTCCATGGTCCTCTGTGCTCCCTTTCGCCGCTCTCATTCTCATTCTCGCTGTTCTCCTGCTCATCAAAATGGCCCTGTATTACACTCTTTCCATTGTAATTTTGAACAAAATGGCTGTAAAATTAGACTTCCTTTCTTGTAGAAGGGCAGATGTTATCTTCCGTCGGAGCCAAAGGTCAAGAATTAATTCAGGAGCCGGCTCTTTAATGCTCTCGGCTTGAGTTTTTGTAGGGTGATGGAGCGAGACACGGAGGGAGAGAAAAGGACGTTTTACAGGATTTCAGTAATCTGATTATAATAATTTTTAATCTTCATAAATTTAGAGATACTTCCACAGTAGGTGGTTATTATTTGCAGATAGGTAATGACACAGAAGGTGGTAAACGCTGACTTTGGTGTCCCATAAACATATATAGTAAAATACAATCAGGCAGTAGCACTTAGAGTTGTTGCTGGTACTTTCAAGTGAATATAAACTAGAGTTCTAGATCCATATGTCTCATCAAAGCCATTTCTGTCATGAAAAGAATATGGATGCCACAGAGGAGAGAATCTAAGGTCTGGTTTTAAGCCTTGAGACAAATGAATATTGTGTATATAAAGTAAGTCAAGGTGATAAAAGCTACAGTGCTGCACTCTATTCCAGGACTGGGGGGGAAGTTCAATAGGAACCTGAGACTGAAAAAGGTATTCTTCTGCTTTGAAATTCAAAAGGTACAATAGGAAATAGAGGTTTGGAATGTGGATGTCATGTGAGGATTCGTGCCTTTGTGCGCAAGGACACTGAGACCAGGGGAAGAGGGGAACCGAGGCCTGATGATAGTGAAAAGAACAAAGTAGAGGGGAAGGACCAGGAGACAAGCTGAGAGCCAAAGGGAGACAAAGACGACACGGAGAGAAGGGCAGCGGAGGACAAAGGGAGAAAAATGGATGAAAAAAGGAGAGAGAAAATGGACTCTTATTGGCTTGAATTCTGTATATTGAGCGGATGCCCAAAGTTCACCTCCTTCGCAGCCCGTCAGATGTGTTTAGAAAACAACAGGTGATGGCCGTGATGTCTAAAGTCAGAGTAAGCTGTAGGACATACGCAGATGGCGGAGTGTGCTGTCAGACGACCGAAAGGAAGAGAATTTGGAGACAGAGAGAGAGAGAGAGAGAGAGAGAGAGAGAGAGAAGGAGAAAGGGAGGAGGGGTGGGGTATGGTATAAAAAAAAAAAACAGATGAGCGAAGGAAACGAAGAGGGAGAAATGGAGAATAAAAGAGGTCACTGGAGGCAGATAAAAGACACTCAATTAAACGACTGAATGGATGGCCCATTAGACCTGAACGGACACCTGCATCCTCCCCCTCCTCTCCTTCAGCCACAGGGCAGGAAAATGTCAGCTCTTGCTTTGGGTTCATCAGCCTCCCATCAGCCACAGCCGTACACAAGCTAGCAGATAATCAGAGCTACAGGTACAAGTCAATATGCTCCACTTCGCTGCGAAGGTGTGTCGATTTTTCTCGCTTGTTCTACAAACACACTCGGGCGACTGGCACAGTAGCAGGGAGAGGAAGAAATGAAAGAGACCTGTGCACTGACTTTACAGAGGAGAATAGCCAGAGGCTTACCAAAGTTCCTCAAATATGCTTGCTCATTTTTAACCGCCATAAATAGGAGAAGATCTATTGAGGATGAACGTAAGAAAGACAGTAGAGGTGAGGCTGGTGAGAAATCAAGAGTCCTGTTGTAATCTTCCCTCTGATCTGCAGTCGGCTGTTTTATTTCACAATTTCTCACATTTATTCACACCCTGCTGGGCAGGAAATTTAGTGTCTTTTGTCATGTTCAAAAAGCAGCGGCCGGGTGTGGGTATATCTCACTGGGAGCTGCGCAAGGGAAACAGAGGTGATTGGCTTCATTATGTCTCCTTGAAATCTTAAAACAGATTGTGGAAGATGAGAAATCAATCCAAGTCTTCCATAAAGCTGTGTGTGCAGATAAGGGTCATATTAAACAAATAGGAAAGTGCGTCGTTCGGAGCGTGGGCGACTTAACGACAGAACCCCGACTGAGGCTAATGCAGCCAGCTAATGTAGTTAGATTAGCATTACAGCTTGTTTACCAAAATTAGATTGTTTTAATTCCTCAACTAAAGGCTTTCCGTGCTCGTCTCTGGCCCATTTCCATTAGCTGACACGAATGTTTTCTTCCCTTCCCTCTCCCCTCACCTTTCCTTGCTCAAACACCTTCGAAAACAGAGATTGGAAGAGCAATTTAGAGAAAGCTACACAAACACTTAAAATTCCTGCGAGCAGGAGGAAAAAGGAGGGACGGAAAAATGAAATTCAATGTGGCAGGGGGAGACGTTTTGCATAGCCCTGGTGGATCGTGGACAATGGAGTGTCATGCTGATTCAAAGAACATGATTTTAGGTAAGCCTGCCTCAATACGTCCTCCCACAGAGCCCATTTCCCCCTCTGTCCTTGGTTCACACAGAGAAATGTTCATACATCCGACCGGCTGTGCTGTCAATGGGAGCCCGAGTTCTTGCTTTCTCTCTTTCAGTCAGTCGCTCGCCCTCCTCCTCCTCCTCCTCCCCCTCCTCCTCCTCCTCCTCCCCCTCTTACTCCTTTATTCAGCTGGCTGGAGATGAAGGTGAATCACCACATCCTAACCTGATCGGCGCCTCACATCATAGCCCAACGCGGGAGGTTCTTTCTTGTAATCGATTGACTTCTGAATCCCGTGTAGTTCGGACATCGGTGCTTTCATTTACGGTGTATGTGCCTCCACATGCCTTTACAGGGTCTGTGAGTTCACACCAAACTGTGTCTGTTTACACTACACATCAAGACCTTTAAATGTACACATCATTGCATGGATCAAATGTCACATACGAGCTGTCTAGAAACCAACACATCCAACAAATGACCTCGTGCGTGTATTAATAATCAAGGCAAACACACAGTAAACATTTACCCTGGCTCCAATCAGCACTATCACCACCGACAAGCCATGTTTGTTTCCCTCCATTATGCAAACACTTAATAGTTAATTACAACAGTTGAGCCGCACTGAAGTTCACGTTACTCCCACACATGACGCAGAGCACGGCACAATATTGCAGTAAGGTATATTTATATATATTTATATCACACCACTTAGAGCGCAGGCAGTTCAAAGCGGACATCACACAGAGTAAATTACAGAGTGCACCTGAATGAGTCAAATGTGTGGTAGCGATGTGATGATGTCTGCGTCAAAACCACATAGGGCCACAGAAGTCCCTAAAGTCGTCATTAATTCACAGTTACATGGAATATTAATCTAACGCCACACATCCTTTTTATAGTACATATTAGTTCTTCTTCTGGTTTACGTGTTTGCATTCTCACAGATGGTAACCTGCGATGGATACACACCGGTGGGGCGCGCTATCCAAGACTTGGCACCGGTTCCCTGCTACTCTGCCAGTTTCTTCCCTTTTTTTCATTGCTCCTCTTAGCAATACAAACATATTGATTTTTATTGATTCCCACCACTTTGCAGTCTACTGGAAGTGAAGACAGCCAACTATGTAATAAGACAATAAATGTATGAGATTCTAATAAAAATACTTTTTTTGGTTTAGTTCCCCGAGGAGCTGGTAGTTAGCTACAAAGGCTGTTTTAATGCATATCTGTAGTCGCGCTTCCCTAACGCTATACTGCTGACATTTATACAGAGCCGCAGTACATGACTCCTGGCCTCCCACTATATTTCCACAACACACTCTCCTGTCCTTTCTGTCTCTCCTCACAGAAGCCATCAGAAAACAGTAATAAAAGAGCACAACTGAGAGTGGGCTGAGAGTGGACTGCTCAGAGGCAAACTAATCTATCTTTACTTTGTATCTGCTGGCCTCAACACTCACTGTTTTTCTGTTCTCGCTCACACTTTACACAGACTCCCCCCCCCCTCCTCTCTTTTTTTTCCTCTCTTAACAAACACACTTGTTTTTCTTACACCTCTCGTTGACTTCAAATTTCCTTCCATGTCCCTCGCTGGGAATGTGAGAAGGACAGCGCTGAACGTGTTAAAACGATGAGAAAAAATAATTCCTTGCGAGCGTTTTTAGATCTGACCTTCAGTCAGCTCGGAGCCTGACAACCAGGCGGTGAGACATGCTGCAGGGGCCCTTCTCCAGGGACAGTCTCTCAGAACAATTGCACATATAACCCCTAACCCTTCTGATACGCAGGGAAAAATGCCTGAGTGACAATGACAAGGAGTGATAGGCTGTGAATAATAATAATAAGAAGCTAAATCTTTCGCAAGGAATATGGGGCTGATTTTTAAAAATAGACAACGTGTCAGCGGCGGCGGTTGTGCTAGAAGTGGTTACCAAGCAAACAAGGTCAATCATCTAAAGCCTCCTTGGTGCAAATAATCTTTTTTCCAATGGTAAATCTCAAAAAATGGACTAAATGCTAAGCACAACAAGAAAACTAATTTCATACCTCACAGATATTTTCCATTTCAAAATGCCAAGAAATCTGTACCCTGAATTAATCACCATTGAGCCTTTTGTAGCTGAGGCATGACAGCAAGACCTTCAAAGTCTCAGGAATGTAAACATGTTTAAGAAATCCATCTCGATGGTTCCCCGCTTCAAGCCCATGTGTGGTGCCGCATGCTAATGTGCGGCAGATCTCCCTCTTTTTTTTTGTTCTTGAAACCCACGGTGGGTATTTTTAAACCGTGGAAATCATTTGCCAGTAGAGAGGAGATAGTTTCATATTTCTATAAGCTATGGCGCGGCCAAGTGACACATGAATATTTTAAGCAGCTTTGTGCCTATTTAAATGTGTTTGCTGTGAACGTGCTGGCAGTGGGCCAGGGCGCAGGGTGTTATCCTTAATTCCTGCAATCCCAAACTAAACTCCGTGCTGATAATTCAGGGCTGGCGGAAAAAAAGCAAAAGCAAATAAAGTCAATTAACAACAAACTCCCCTTGAGTTTGTTCCCTCTGCCCTTGCTTGTTCTTGACAACCTTGTAATTTCGCCACCGCAACACAGCTGAGGGAATGAAAAAGAGTGTTAAATATAAGAAATGCAATAAAGGACCTTTATCCTGCCACAGCACTGTGGAAATAGTTAGATAAACATAGCTTTCACCAGAGGGGATAGCGTCTTTTGCCAGAGGACGGAGAGAAAAAAAACCGACGTGATTTCCTTTCCAAAATGAAAAAACAATGTTGTGTTTTAGTCATAAATATTCCCAGACATATCTGTTTTGGGAAAATATAAACATAACCAGGAAATAAACAAACAAAATGAGCATCTCTGAGTCAACAATGCTTTCAGCAGCAGTTGACAGCCCAGGGACATGCTGCGTCTGCCAATGTGGTTTGAAGATGGCGGCGATAATGTTATCACTCAACCTCACAGCCGCAGACCGACTCTGGTCATCAGAATTAAAGCACTGTCTCTGTTTTCATTGTTGGGTTTCTCCCTCTGTTTAACTCTTTCCTGAGGCGTTTAATGAATTAGACAGATGTCTGTAAATCTGTAAACTCATTTAGCTTTGATGGAATGGCAGATGTGATGACTCATTGCTGGTGTGACTGAACAAATAAGATCATGTACATATAGATAGCGCTGTTTCTGTGGAATAAAACAAAACAAGCTGCTTTCATTCTGGCTTTTAAGTTAGCTGATACACACGGACTTTAACACGAGCCTGAATTTCCACCTCACTGAATTCTAACAGGTCGTCTCTGACAACTGAGGGGAGAGAAATTATGTAAGCCAACCTTAGTTCAAAACCAAGTTCAGCTTCTCATGCCGCACACCGAAGCTGTTACATTTCATTTTAAGTGGACATTTCACAGTTCTTCTGTAGCTTACATTGTACGGGTGGACGTGGAGAGAAATCCAAAGTGGCAATTGAAAGGGGAAAAAAAAAAAAAAAAAAAAGGCGTTTTGTTCCAGGAGACCCTTGGCAGCATCAGTAGCTCAAAGTCTCCTTCATCACTCCCAAAAGGCAAGCATAAACTTGTTATAAATGGAGAATCTTATCTCAAGCGTGTCTTATTACACCTTGTAAGGGCTGCACCAAGCCGGCTTCAGTATCAAAGTAAATTAATTACCTGTAACATTTATAAATGAGGAACACCCAACACAATAATTCATGTCTGTGTCGAAATTAGCTCAGCATATTTGCCTGCAGCTGGTGGCCAGAACACTTCTTGTTTGCTGTTTTTTTTTTTTTCTCTCTGACACTTGTCGCTCTGCACGGTGAGGCCCGATGCTGTGAATACAAAGAGCTGACTATGCTTTGGTGTTAAAGTGTGTGTGTGTGCGTGTGTGTGTGTGTGTGTAAAGGTCTCAGCCTGACAGGAGAACAGTGGTTGTACAATGCGAGCCGTCTGTCTGGGCAGAATGGAACTTGGGGCAGGAAGGGAACAGACGGACCCAGGGGAGCTGACCTCCTCATTTAGCCAGCCTCCTGCAGGAGCAGCTGGGATGATCTGCTGAGCAAGCACATCCTGCAGGACAGGAAATGCTCGGGGAAAAGGGGCCAGTGGGGCTCCCGATGTCTCTCAAGTCTTTTTTTTTTTTTTTTTTTTTTTGTATTTCTCTTCTCTCACGCACTTGCACACACTGACATACATTTACTTTCTTGGTGATAAAATCACCCACACACAAGTCTATCGTCATCTATCTTTCCCTTTTTGGAAACTCGGCTCCTTTACAAGCAAACACAGAAGACAGATAAGCATATCCTCTTCTTCTAAAGAGAATGACTTACACTACGGGAAATGGAGCCATCTTACAAGGGAGAGATGAGAAGCGGCTGCTACTTGACTGAGAGATAATGCTGTACAAAAACCCACAGACTAAAGCTTTTACAGAAGTCTATTAAAAAATCACAAGCGTTTTGTTGAGCAACAGGCAGCAGGCCGCGGTGCCTGTGTCTCTGGCCGTGGTCCTGAAGCAGCCGGCTTGTTTGGCCGCTTGTTCAGCACCACGGACAGCGACCCGCCTCTCAGCCCGGGCCGCATCACCGCCACCAGAACACCCGCAAAATCAAGCACGAGCTTCACCTCAGAGCAAAAGATCTCAGTGACATGAATCACCTCTTATCTCGTGTGGCTGTGTCTGTCGTGCCACTGATGCCGGATGCCTTGCAGATCCAGAGTGTCAGCTAGACGACATACTGAGCATGAGCCACAGAAAGGCAGGCAACTCCAAATCTAAGCTTACACTATTTGACATGATCAAATTACCACCAAAATTTCCTCCAAGGTGTAAGAAATATCTTATCAATTACCCCCCCTGCAACTGTTGCAATTCTCCCAGGAATTTAGTCATTATATGCCGGCTTGGAAACTTTCGCGTCAAATGCTATTATGCAGGGGACTTTGTCGTCTCCCCCCCTAAGGATTACTGAATAAACGCCCGGCGACTGTCAGACAACGTGCGAGACGGGAAATCGCTCATCGGAGGCTGAGGATGCAGCAGGAAGACAAGCACATCCCGTTGCCATAGCGGCGGCTCTTGCGGACGCGGCCTGACTCTTAAACAGGACCCTCGGGGGAATTGGGGATTGTAAGGATGTGTTGTCAACACTTGATGACATCCGCTGTCAGGGGGGGCCTCCCCTGTCACTCCAAGATGCTCTCTGTATGTAGCCTACATTCAACAGAAAGCGGCAGAATAAAAACACAGCCATCCCCGTCCCAATCTCCATCCTGAGACGGATCTAATTAAGCAGCCAAACCTCAAGAGGCCGGGCTTTAATGATTTCAGAGCAGGGACACAGGCGGTAATAGGACACTTTTGAAGTTATGAATCGGCAACAATGCGCCGTAGTGGCAACTGTTGAAGAACTAGTGTGATAATCAACATTAATTAGGCAATATTCCTCCGCCAGGCGATATTATGGGGCTATAGTTCTTAAAGAGAGGAGGGTAATCAATGTTAAGACTAATAAGACGCACTTATCAGTATGAGAGATGATTTTTCTGTGCATACATTTCTGTGGCTTCCAACGTGACTCAGCCAATCGCCACAGAGCACCGGAACTATTAGATGTATCGATGCCATTGAGGTTATAAACATTGGATAGCAGCTGAGTGGGATTGAGGATGAAAAGTACTGCCGCGTGCATCGATCGGCCCTTGTGACAGATCAGAGTGATTGATCCGCACCCGGGGTGTAACGTCTACATGTAAACATCTACTGCAGAGGACATGTTGGGGTGTCAGCAGTTTAAAGGGCCGTGGAGGTGGAGGTGCACGAGTGCGCGAGGATGCCGGAGAGGAGATGAGTTTCATCAGCTGTTCATACCCGTGAACTGTTGCATAGGAGTGCTGCTGCTCTTACAGTGGATTTGCTTTCAAAGTTACTGTAACACTGATTTCAAGGCGCGTGGAAAACACTATGCATCCTCCGGGGTGTGATGCACACCTAGAAACGGCTTTGAAATAGTGTTGCAGAACATTATGAGGTTATAAACTGCGAGGTATTCGTTAAGAAATGTGATTGTTAGGTCAGATTGTTGTGCCAACTCTCCACTAGAACAAAAAAATGTCTCCATACATTTTGCGTTTGCATGCCGTGATTTCATTCATTCACTGTCCACATCCCACAACAGGCAGCTCGCGCGATCACACAGCGTTACAGATGATACCGTGCTACAAACAAACAAACAAGATTCTTACCAAATCTTAAAACGTGTGGCATCCCGCGAGAGTAACCAAGAAACAGCAGCAGAAGCGGGATCAGCCTGAGGTTGGACCTGAAAACGAGACTGCTTATCATCAGATGATGGGAGGTAATCTTCATGTTGTTTTTAAAAAAATGCACAGTGGTTTAATCCCCCCGGTGCGCGGGTTCGATTCCCCCGTAATTCTTCTACGCTCGTTGGGCAAGGCAGGGTGACGGCGGCCCTGGATGCGCAAGATCACGGCATGGTCACTTGCGCTTTCCCTAAATCCATTAGCAGTCCCGGCATGATTCCTTCCCCTTCCCCTTTCTCCTTCTCCTCCTTCACTGCGCCAAGAAACAACAATCCTCCGGGTCGAGGGACGGCGGGACATCCATGTCGAAGGGTACGGATCCAGTGGGGAGGGGGGAGCCCGAGCATGGGCTGGTAAAGGTAAGGTGCTGGAGAGGGGTTGGAGAGGGGCTAGAGAGCGCCAAGCAGAGGATACAGCAGCGATATACAGCCCCCTATGAGGCGCTCTGGGTTGCTTACGCTCCCATTATACTGCACTGCTGCACAGGCTCTGACGTCGAGCCAAGGTTAGTGTTGTGAACGCGCACCAGAGAGAGACAGAGAGGGAGAGAGGGAGAGGGGAGAGAGGAGGGAGATGGATGTACAGATAGGGGGAGACGGGGAAAAAAAGAGGGAGAATGAGAGAGGAAGCGAGATGGATGGAAGGGAAGGAGAGGGAAACTTTATTTCAGACTGTAGTATCTCTGCTGCCTCCATAACTTGCCGTCAAGCTCGCATGCATCCAGAGATGTGTTGGCAGAGATGCAACCTGTAAAGTGCACACAGCAACAGTAACTTCAGCTTCAACCTTTACTTGCAAAATTGCCATCAAATACTATCCATTCATAAAAGAAATGCTTGTATAAGATGGTGTAAATTAAGTCATTATTCCATTACAATAAAGGGGACTAATGTTTAAGGGAACTGCAAACTCTGTTAAACTATATATTTTGATTGTTTGTCTGTGCAGGATCTCCATTCAGCACCATGGACAGAGACACAGCCAGCCTGCACAACAACCCAGCAATTAGTCGGTGTCCACTTTGGAGAAGCTTTGGCTAACTCTGTAGGCACTTTTCTTGCACAATCACACACAGAAATAACTGCGCACACTACACTGCACACAATATCTGCATGGCCAATCTGTGCACACAAGCGATACACTCTCAATCCTGCAGGATATCACTGCACTGACTTTTTTAGGACATGTAGGCCCTCTTTGTGTTCTGTCATTCACAACTTCCCTCTCTCTTTTACGGGATTTCAAGCAACAACCATTTCAACAATTTCCGCCATCATTCCAGAAATGTGGGAGGAGTGGGATGAAAGGAATTAAAATTGGCAGAACAGCAAATCCGTAATATCGACAGAAGCTGCTGAAAGGCGCGAATATTTAACCTATGCAAATAACTCCACTTTAGACTTGAAAGCGTTCCAGCAACAGACTATTCTCGAGTGTGAGCCATTCTCCGATGTGAAGGTGTGTGTGGCACACACACACACACACACACACACACACACACACAAAGGCTCCATTGCTGGTTAAATTTCACGGGGGGGAGACACGCAATATCTCTTGAGATTCTAAGTAGGGCCTATCTATCGCCCTTCTATCTGATTAGCGAGTTCAAACGAGGCTGAATCCTATAGGATGCAATGCAGCGAGAAGATGGATATCTGCAGCTCTTGCGTGGGTCTACATGCTATTGATTTAACACTACATGCACCTTATCAGCGCCTGCCCCCGATGAGCAGCTCTTCATGGGCCAGTGCATCAGCTGGAGCTATATAGGTACAGTGTAGCACCCCCCGCCCCAACAGGGTGGAGGGCTATTTAATCCCAAGGGAGATGTGAAAGGAGGCCTTTGATTGGCGCCACCAGACTCCAAAGCCTGGATGAACACCGCCATTGTGTGACTCAAGTGTGAATGGCTGGCCTGTGTGTGAGTGTGTGTGGTGTGTACTCCAAAAAAAGTCACAAAAATATTCCTGCATGGCTTTATAGTGTATTTAAATAGACCTTTTGGGTGACCTTGTAGTTACTTTGTGTTTAAAAGGCAAATCCCCCCCAATATATTAATACAAACATATATATAAACAAAAAAATAGCCACTACAGGCAACCATGGACCACCATCTGAAATATCATTAACAAATGTAATCATAATCATAAATGAACTAAACAAACTGCCATTACATTGCCCCTTTTACACTGCCTGTTCAAGGTGGGAATTTCATGCCATTATTCTGCCTCACCATTCTGTGTAAAAAGTACAATTGCTGAAAGGGGGCGCAGAGTTGCCTCGGCTTTAAGCCAGCAGCAGAGGTAGTAACAGATGTTGGTGTAAAAGGGACAGTCGGCAGGATGGGAAGCAAATTTGTGAATCCTAGGGTAGCGAGGTAATGACCCACCCTACCGTCCCTAAGATCGGCCAGTTCTCATTGCTTTCGTTGGCTGGATTGGTTAGGTTTAGGCAAGAGGAGTGGGATGGGTTAGGGTTAGGGTAAGAATGTCAGGGTAAGCCAATCAGAGACAGAGTAAGGCCTATTCTAGCATTTGCAAACTCACAAACAAGACCACAGACAGGACAGATGTGACAAATTGATGACGTGTTGTGTGTGTGACCCACTGCCGGGACATTTATAAAGCAGCTAGCATCAGTTAGCAGCTAACTCAAAGATGAAAATATCCACAAACTGGGGAGACAAGGAGGTCTGGGAGCTCCTTACCCTCAGAGCCAAGGATGAGGTCAATCACCACAGTTAATTGCTGTTATTGCCATTTCATGCCATTGTCATTGTTTAGAAAGCGCTGCCTGATGCGTATATGTCACACTATAGATAACGCGCTACAAGCTGTGCCAATGGTACAAATCTGGTCTACTAGGTGGGCGTCATCTTTTCCTCGCATACCCCCACCTTGTTTGGCAGTGCAGTAAACTTTGTGTGGATGGATGAAATCAGATTAAAAACAAGACATTAAATACAGTACAAATTTAATATTTCACCTCCTATCTTAATGTCTGATATCAACTGACTGTAACATCACATCAGTTGTTGCCAGATCTCTTGAGAGTATGTTGCTAAAACAGAGACATGTCTGACACAAAGTTAATTTCCTCCTGATTCATGTGTATGAAAAAATACCATTTCAGTATCAGAATGTTTAGAAGGATTGGGGCTTGGGAAAAAATGGGTCCAATATTTACTTCAGAGTCTATGCTGCAAAGGAAACGGCGATAAGCTGTGCTCATGTTCACTTCTCCCATTGGAATAAATAGACTCAGGACTGCAGTTAGTCTCCTAGAGGGGTGGGGCAATGGTGAAACATACGTCACACAGATACAGGAAATGAATCTGAAGTGGGCCGTCTTGGTTTATCAGTGGTCTCTAGTCACACTGGAGGCTGTTGTGTTTCACATTATACCTCTTTTTTGCTTCCCAAGTGTCAGCATGCAATTTAAAATCACACACTGAGGCTGCATTATTCAGGCTTTGTTTTGTCCTGTGGAAAAAACAGAGCCCGCATAATGAAGGGTCTTTGTCACGGCCTTATCACGGGATCTCTGGGTAAAAAGGGCTAATGTCAAACACTGCAGCATCTCTATCATATATTACTTTTGATGTATTAAAAGGTAGGAAGGTAGAATGTAATACGATTGTGCCCCAGATGTTGACTCCATATCTCGGGCTTTGTGTGTTTATACCTTCTGATGTCACTGAGATATTCTTGAAGTATAAAATTACTGCTGTTTGTCTACGTGCTGGATCTTTATTAGACGGCAGAATAGTGAAATTAAAAGTAAATGTGCGCACAAGTAAAGGATTCTGACACCTACTCCCTCCTTTGCTGAAGTGCTACTCCATTATACATTACCGCATCTGTCAAATCCCCCATTCACAAATAAAAGCGACTGCATTTAATAGTGAAGAGGACGCTTGTATCAGCTAAAGGCAACACAAAGTAATTACACGGGATCAAGTAGGTGGTGTGAACGCTGACTTTGAACGTGTGTCAGTTTGCGTGGGTCTGCACACCAGCAATCTGCAGTGTGAAAATATCAAAGAGAATGGCACTCATCATGCCACCATCTGGACCATTAGCATAATTATGGAGAAATTCAGGGTTCCCGTATAAGTCAGCAGAGCCTCACACAGCATGAAAGGAATGCTTATTGAGCTCGGGGAGAAGACATCAACCGACAGGCACGTTGGTTTTCCCTCTTAAAGTCACAGCGCCCTCTGGCCAAATGCTACGGTACTGCGCTAGAAAAAGGCCTCTGGTGCCTCTCCACTCAGTGCAACCAAAATGTAATTTGCAGAATAGAATTAAGGCTGCCACAAATGCCTCTGACTTAATTTTCTAATACAAATCTAAACAGCATTGTCTGTGTGTGCCTCCGCATAGGCCATCTGAGGACAAACAAATCACTTATGCTCCCCTTTCAGTTGTCGTCAAGTATCTCTGGTTCATTTTTGTCTGTAGTTTAGTTTCACACATTCTCCACTTCCCAGTAAGCCAGTCAGCAAAACATAACCATGTGTGTAAACCAGTTAAAAAAGGAGGCGGTGATGGGGATGGTGAATTGCCTTATTACGATGTTAAACTGACTCCTGCTCCTTTAGCTTGTTGTAACTAATAGGAAAATACCATTTGGGAGATGTACTCTTTTTTTTTCATCTGTGATCAAACCGTGTCGTTTTTGAAGGAGACCACAAATTAGATTACTTTATACACACCCACTTGCTTGTAACCCAGGGAGGCTTCCACATGAGCTGGCTGGTGTGTTTATTCAGACGCCATTCATGCACTGGGTAATGCAAAGGGGACTTTATGCAAAGGAGAGATAACCACTGCTAAAAGCCTTCTGTCATTCTCTCTCTCTCTCTCTCTCTCTCTGTTTCCCTCTCTCCCCCCCTCCCGCCCTCGTTCACTCTCTCGCACAGGCAGACTGGTGGAAAGATAGCATTGGCACAGGGAGGGGAAACCATGGAAACGAGAAGCTGATGCACTTTGAATGGTAAGACCCTGAAAGAGAAGACATTCATTCAATTCAGTCGCCCCTGTACTAAAGGCTCATCTCTACTGCATTATTCTGAATGCTACAAGTTTATTCTAACATGGTTGGCTCCAGAAAGCCAACAATGGTCTCACTTCTTCAGTCCATTATGTCAGGATGACTGTAGCTAAGGATGTCTTAACATTTTGGCAAGTTGAAGAAGGGGGCCCTACACAAACACACACACACTTACTCCCTTTGCACTCAAACATATAAAAACGTATAAACCTGCTCATTTTCCCAGCGACAGCATAACACTGCCGCGCTCATCCCTGCAATTGCACCGCACCACACTCAAGCCTGGCGTTTTTTAAATTCAATATATTTACATTTCCCACTTGTGGCTTTGCTTCAAGCGAAAGCCTTTGAACATAACAGCATGCCGCAGTCAGCGCCGGCCTATATGTCTTGAGAAGTGCTGTCAATGAGATCCCAGGGACCTCAGTGGGAATACATTCTTCAGAGACGACAATTAGTCAAGTGAGACAGTAATTAGGACCTCTCTGCACACTGTCACTTCCAGTTAGTGCTGACAGATGCCCGCAAATCCCCCCCTCTAGCATTTGCAGTCAGGCAGACTTACTTCTGGAGCTGCTCGCTGTTGTGACAGCCGTCTGTAACTTCTGTCTACCAAGATAATACTTTGGAAAAAAAAAAATGGCAAGGAAATTTAGTCAGTAGCATGCTGGAAAAGTAATGTGGTAAACTCCATCAGCTCTCATCACTGCGACCAAATTACAGTTGTCACTTTATTTCTGTGGTAGCACCATCAATAGCGGCCAAATCATCTTCCTACAGTACAACAGTAGTTAGAAAGTGCCAATATATTGTAGCACTTTGTAAAGTAGCATACTGCATGAGCATACAACATGTTTATAAAGACGAATATTACTTGAACAGCTGCTCCATTCAGTTAAAGTCCATACAAAGAACATACAGTATGCCAGTGGTTCTCAAATGGTGTGCCGCCTGACTGTATCAGTATGTTGTGGCAGCCATTTCCTAATAAAGAGGCTAAAAAAAGTAATTTAATTTAATTAAATTTTAAGAACCTTGACGGGGAACATATTTGTTGCCGTTCACACGTGGGAATTTTAATTGTGTGACACACTACATTATCTTACATTATTTCCCATTTAAATGGATGTGTGATTGGTGCTTTGATGCCATTTTAGAAAGTTTAAAATTAATTCTTGAATCATTTTCTTAAAGGAGAAGTCCGATATTTTGCACTTTGAGCCCCATTTCTGGGTTATTTATGATGAAATAGAGTGGTTAAGACCAAAATAGTGTTGATTGCTTCTTTTTGGTGAATTTGGCTTTCCCCTGCCTGGCTTAACACTGCTGTGTATATCTGTCGTAAAACCACCCTAAACGTTCGTTTTCAAAGCCATGAAACTCCCCGAGTGGTCAGTGGTGTTCGTTGATGTTCTGACATAAAAATTGTAGCAAAATGTGGTTTCCATCCATGTTTTCGCTATTCATCTCAATTGTGGAACTATTTTTTCAGCTGCCTCACACCCGTGTGTAAAAGTCCGCTTGATCGTTCGTTTGACCCTGAAGCGTTATACACTCCAGCGCACTTGATGGCGATAATGCTCCTTTAAGTGGGTGTCACCAACCGGCAGGAAACTATTGTAATGTAATGGGACACAGAGAAGAAGCAGAAGAAGAAGGTTGGCGTTGTGTTCAAAGGCATCGTACTGCAAAGGTTGTTTACAAGCGAGTAATCCATTGTGCAGTTGTTTAAACTTATTACAAAACTTTATCCTTTATTCTCGTTCTTCCTCCGGGAGCGCACACAGCACTGTCGAGGCTGCACTTTCGCTGAGCTAAAAGACTACAATGACTACGACCTTGTTGTAAACAACCCCTTATCCGTTTCCGGTGGCGGATAACTACCAACGGACAATGAGGCTTTTATAGAAAACCAATGGATTAGACAAAATGTCAAATAAATCATCACGGAAACCACAGTTTGCTACGATTTTTAGCTGATTTTTAGCTTTTAGCTGAGCTAAAAGACTACAATGACTTCAACCTTGTCGTAAACAACCCCCTTTCCGTTTCCGGTGGTGGATTACTACCAACGGACAATGAGGCTTCCTATGGAAAACCAATGGATAAGACAAAATGTCAAATAAATCATCACGGAAACCACAGTTTGCTACGATTTTTATGTCAGAACTTCAACGAACACCACTGACCACTCAGTGAGTTTCATGGCTTTGAAAACGAACGCTTAAGGTGGTTTTAGGGACAGGTTCACACATGGCCATAGGCAGCACTGTTAAGCCAGGCAGGGGAAAGACAAATTCTGAGAGGTCACTGAGGGCCACTCTATTTAGAAATGGAGCTCAAAGTTCAAAATACCAGACTTCTCCTTTAATAAATATTTCATGGTTGTCAATTGTTATTTGATATTAGTAAATAAAAACAAACATTTATGTCATGATAAGAGTGATACCACCTTATAGAGGTTATTGTGCACAGACACAAATACAGGTGTGCCTTGAGACTTTGGTTTGCCCTTTGGTGTGCCTTGGGCTCAAGAAGTTTAACAACAACTGCAGTATGCCAAATTGATGCAATGTTGAGCACACAGTCCAGCCAGGACAATATTATTAACTGGCTTTTGTGCCAACTACTTTCTGCAGTCAGAGACATATCACAACATTGAAAATATGACACAAACCTCAAAATACAGCAGAGAAAAACTTTCTGAGTTCAGCAAAAGCAAGGATGTGGGTTTAATTTCAACACTGGGGTGGGACACATATGAAACAAGAAGTGCTATGCACCAATTTGTGCCTTCTCTGCAGCAGTTTATGGCATAAATGTCTTAATTTTGTCAAAATAAAAAGCATCCGCTACTTTCATATTTTCACTGGGAGGGACACTTGTAAATACTAAGAGGGACAACCCCAAAAGCAAAAGTATGAAGCTAGCTTACTGACAATTGGCAAACAGAAATGCCTTCGCAATTTGTCACTGCACTCTCGAGTCCTCTCAGCCAGCTGGTCCTGAGGCTCACCCCCTCTAACAGCACAAGGCCTCAGGACAACCCTCACACAATCCAGCCCGACCAAATTATAGCTGAAGAAAAAGAACATCAGCTACTGGACATCTACCACAAATACCCCAAACAGACTTCAGTGCTATTTGGCCCAGAACAGACAGTACATGATGCCGAACTAACTGACCACTGTGACAGATCAGAAACTGAGAAAGAAGCTGACTATGTACAGACTCAGGTGGAGACACAGCAACATTTCCTGCTACAATGCAGCACATATGAAGACATCAGGACAAAGTTCTCTACAAAAAGTAAATGTAAACTCCGAGATTTTGATTCACTAAAATGAATCCTCTAATTGGAGTAAACAGTGTCAGCACCACAGATGCAGCAAGATGTGTCAGTGCATGTCACAACCAAGAGACAACCAACACAACATTTCATCTCCTCACAGATCACACTCTGCCTTTTTATTTACTCCTTCACTCCACATAATGAGTTTTTTCCTTTAAAAAGTTTGTCTGTGGTTTTGTAATAATAAATTGTTGTTAAATGTCTGAATTTACTGCCTTAAATTGTATATGTGCTTTGGCAACACATAAGAAATGTCATGCTAATGAAGCTCATCGAATTCAATTGAAGTTCGATGCTATCAGCTAACACAAGCTAACGTTTTTTTTTTTCTGCCACACTAAACACGTCATACTACGTCATGTGACGTCCTGAATGAGAGCCAACGTTACTATCAAAATAATAATGTATCAGTCATCATGGTTGGTAAATCAAAACTTGCTTACCAAGTTCCCCTCAGTGACAGCTCCACAGTACGAGTTCTACTAACTGATGTTTTGAATGTATTAAACCGGAAATCGAATGCTGATTGGCTGATTCGGGAGCCTGACCAATCAGGTCGCTTGTGGGCGGGGCGATTGTAACACCTGTTGTATGGATGTACAAATAATTTGGTTACAGTAACGGCCAAATATTAATATAAATCCCATAAATATATAAAATCTAAATATGCAAACAAACTGCTTATCTCTATAAAATTGTACAAATTAACAGACCCTGAAAATAATACGGTTCATTTTTAAATGAAGACCAAATAACTTTGTTTTGTATTTTTAATATTGTATTATTTATTATTTATTTATTTATGTCAAGTATATTAATTTTCTTTTACTTTGGCTGACATCTTTTTTTTTGTCTTTTTTTCTCTTTTTTTCTACTCAGTTCATTTTGGTTTATTTACTTCAAGACATGCCTTATTTTTGTAATTAAAAATTGTTCGATAAAGTTTATATTAAAGAACTGTAACACCAATAAATTTGGACTTTTTTGGTTATGTAAAGAAATACAAAGGAAAATGGAAATAGAGAGAACTTTATTCATCCCCAAAGAGAAATTCAACTGTCCAGCAGCTAATAAAAAACAACAACCACACTTCAAAATAAGTTAAAATAAGTGCATAAATAGAATTTGAAAATCAGATTAAAATTAAATTAGTGCTATGACATGAGTCAGACATTAGAATTTCCAATATAAATCACAGTATGTAGGACAATTCAGCCAAAAAAAAAAAAAAAATCCAAAAACATAAGAAAACTCCTAGGACTTCAACATTACCAATAAAATAAAATACATATTACATAAAGCAATAGAGGAAATACTGTTATACTGTAAGTCCATTAAATTCTGACAAAAATTTGAGTCTTACAGGCATTGTATTTTTTTCCCTAATTTGTAAATTCTGTGTATCTTTGTTCATTGTGTTGTAGTCCATTGCATCTATTTTGCAGTGTATCATTGTGATAATCAAAATCAATACTGACTATTGCCTTGACAGTTGTGACCTCTCCGCCCCCTGGGATACGTGTAGGCTAGATCTGTAATGATACTAATATGGCCCTTTTTATGGCAGACATTTTGACAGGTCACATTAGGAAAAGCACAGGTGTTATCGGTCACGTGATCATGTTATAAGAAAGTGGCACATCTAAGGGGCAACTACAACAGCTATTTTACATATATTTTTTGCTTGTTTGTTTGCACAGGATCTTCATTCAGCCCAATGGACAGAGACACAGCACACCTGTATATCAGCCGCAGAGAACAATGAGAGTCTGAAAGACATAAGAATATTTCTCAGGGCTCAAATCAAGCATGTTGATTCACCGTTACTGCTTACATAGCTTACACTTAAAAGAATAGTGTCTATGGTTTAGGGTGATTTAGTGGCATCTAGTGGTGAGGATTGCAGATTACAACCAGCTGAAACTTTTTCCAGTTAGAATTCCGTCAGTGTTCATTGTTCAGGAGGTTTTTACCAGGAGTGGAATCATCTGCTCTTCCTTTCAAAAAACAAAACAAAACAAAAAAAAACAGATCAGGAGTTTAAAAACATAGACTAGAGCAAATTCACATTACAAATCAGTGTTTCTCCTATGCTGTTTGGCACGTTGCCGACAAGCTGTTACCCCAGCACCTGCTTATGTGCTCGACTAGTCTCTCTGATAACTTAATGTGTCATCACCTTCTAATCAGATGTTCAGGAGGTTTTTACCCTGAGCCGAATTATCTGCAGACGTCCCGTCCTCTCCAAAACAAACAGATCAGGTGATTAAAACCAGTTAAAACACTAAATAAAGCAGTTTCACATTACAAATCAGTGTTTCTCCAATGCTGTTTGGCTGCTACCCCAGCCCCTGTTACTGTGTGCTCAACTCTTTTCTCTAATACCTTAAGATCTGGACGTTCAAGAGGTTTTTACCTGAAGCCAAATTTTCTACAGAGGTCTCTTCCTCTTCAAAATAAGCAGAGCCGCTGAGTAAAATGGGTTAAACCACAGAACAAAGCAGTTTCACATTACAAATCGGTGTTTCTCCAATGCTGTTTGGCATGTCGGAAGCGGGCTGCTAGCCCAGCACCTGCTAATGTGTGCTCAACTCTTTTCTCTAAAAACTTAATATCAAGGGGTTCGAGGGGTTTTTACCTGGAGCAAAGTTATCCGCAGAGGACTTATCCTCTCCAAAATAAGTTGACCTGATGATTAAAATGAGTAAAAACACAAATAAAGCAGTTTCACGTAAAAAAAAAAAAATTGAATTTGAATTTTTCCAATGCTCTTGTTGTAGAGGGGCTGCTAATTATGGTGGCTGACTCAAAGACTCAAAAACACAAACGGCCAGTGTAGAGCCAGTGAGTGGTTTGTCTGTTCTGGGCTACTGTAGAAACATGTCCATGCAACATCACCATCTCTGTGAAGGAGGACCTACTTCCTATGTGGGTACAAATGCTCATTCTAAGGTAATAAAAACACAATGATTCTTAGTTTCAGGTGATCATACACTAAAGAAAACATACTTATTATATTTAATTTCTGCCAATGCAGTACATCCCCCTAAATCCTACACACTGAATTTTAATGGAACTGAGCCATTGCTACTTTTAATAGCCACATCACTGTGGGTGCAGCGGCAGTGGGGTTTGTGGAGCCTTTAAATTGGCTCCTGTTCAGATTTTACACTATATATCTTAAATTAAATCTACTTCACTCTCTGGATCCATAATTTTTAATTAGCTTTAGTTGATAGCATCGCAATTTCAGACAAGAATGAACAAGGTTACCAATATAAGATTATGCTTTATAGTCCTATAAGGCCTATATCCATTTGAACAAATGTTCAAAATAAAAGCCAACAGACTGTGTATCCAGTGTTACCAAATGATGACCCTCAGGGATTGAATTATAACGTATCTGCACCTTGATTTAAATGACACTGCAAAGAAATACACCATCAAAACCCTACAGTTTGAGTACAAAACACATAGAGGCGGGTCTGGGAAGTTTGTGGTAGCTGTTATCAGTGTGGACTCGTACCACTTCATATTGGATAGGAGAGCTGACCCAGTTTCCTGGTGTAAAGAAGTCAGAATGTCCACAGAAACTTCTCAAACTTCTCCAGCAGCATAATCCACTTCTGTCTGTCCTGTCATGTTCCAAGCACTCATTTATTATAAATTTTATTTTTCCTCCCCATTTTATTTATGGTTCTCAGACTACGTATGCCAATATGAACAGCATAATTTATAAGAGAAATACATGATGCTGGTATTTTACTAATAATAAACTCCAATTACAAATAAGTTTAAATAAATAAATATCTTCAGTTTTTTTCTTTATTTTGTACGAGTTGTTTATGTCTTTGTTCTTGTCAGGAAAATAAACGCTTTCTGTTCTTTGTGGTTTCAGATCTTAGGAAGAAAATCATACATATTCACAGACCAATAACAACAACAACACCCACACACACACACACACACACACATGCATACATACACAGCAGAGAGCCAGGCTGATTGGATGGTGGACGGCTGGAGTTGTTATTACAGAGCATCCAGCAGAGTCTGGTTTGCAGGATAAGGACGTCCTTACAGGGCATTTCTCAGTGTGAACGATGAGGAAACAGCCTACTGAGTGTGTGAGTGTGTGTGGGTGTGTGGGTGTGTGGGTGTGTGTGTGTATAAGAGAGAGAGAAAGAGAGAGACTGATAGAGACCCCAGAGAGAAAGTTTGAAAGAGAGGAATAGAGAGAATGTGGACAGATGCATCTGTCTGCCTACATATTTTGGCCATCAAATAGAAATCTTGGCAATGCTTGCAAAAAGTGACTTTCCCCATTGGACTAGTCGGTGCCAAGGGTTTGCCTGCAGAGAAAGAGACTGGAGAATAAGAGAGGAGCTCACGAGGCTTCACATTCTGATACAGGAAAGCCTCCAACAAACTTTTCTTTCTGCGAAGACATCTTCTTCTTTGGTGTCTATCAACTAGAGCAAGAGGAGGGACTTTCTGAGCCAGACATGGAAGTGTTAATAAAGAGGGGACATGTACGGTTGGTTTTCATGTATCTGGGGCTTTGATACAGTAATGGGCTCTCTTGGTGCTTGTTAGTAACACATTAGGGCTTGATCGAACTCTCACCATTTTACAAACCACTGACAGCAGAGACATGAAAACAACCTGGAAATGTGAGTGGCACTAACACAATGAACAGAGGTGGGACTGAGACTGCTCTCACACCTGCCCTGTTTGGTTCGATTCAGTTGAACTCAAGTTTGTTTGCCCCCTAAATGCTGTTTGTTTGGGCAGGTGTGAACACAGCAATCGCACTCGGGTGGCACCAAAATAACCAGACTGAGACCTTCTTGAAGAGGAACTCTGGTGCGGTTCGTTTGTGGTGAGAACGTGTTCCGACCTGGATCTGAACCAACTGCAGTCACATGACACATTGTTTGGGTTAAACATGAGCATGTTACAGTCCTGGAGGATTATTAATGTGCACCTCCTCCTGTACTGCCTTAATATGCACATTCAGCACATCCAATGCATCAAAACATTGTTTTCTAGTTGGAGCCGCGCCTCGTTTTCAAACTGTTGACTAAAATGAACAATGACAGCAATATAGTCCACGATGAGCAGCGCTAAAATCAACCTGCGTAGTGCTCAGGTCAAACAAGTCATGAAATTCTGATGATCTAATCCAATGTTAGCTGGAAAGCTAACAAGCTAATACTTTAGCTAAAAAGACACATTCACATACCTTACTTTTAGGGTTTGCAGTGACAGATGAAGTCAAATGTTGTGGGTGTCGTGTCACTGTTTTTTGAGTACAGATCTTGCATACTGCTGTTCTCTTCGTACTACCGTATTCGATAACATAGTCCTTGAATCCAAATGTTATCACTTTTGGACTAGCACTCTCAGTGATAGCTGCCACATTGGTTGGTCTGTTGATAAACTGAACTTGTCTAATTTTAAAAAGTCCTTTTGATTCATCTGTCTCAAGTCTAAGTCAAGCCTCACGTCATGCATACCAAGTCAAAGTTGAATCTTTTAATCTTTTACCTCCAGCATGCACTGGGACAGTTTGCAGTCGAGTGTGAAGCAGTCGGGATGAGAGTCAGCACCTCCAAGTCTGAGGCCAAAGCAAAGTAGTTCAAGTATCTCGGGGTCTTGTTTATGAGTGTGGGTAGAAGGGCGTGTGAGATGGATCAGTGGTGGTGAAGAGAGAGCCGAGCCAGAAGGCAAATTTCTTGATTTACTGGTCCATCTATGTCCCAACCCTCACCTATGGTCATAAGCTATAGGTACTGACGCAAGGAATGAGGTCACAGATACCACCCTTTCCTCAGAAGGGTGGCTGGGCTCAGCCATAGAGCTCAGACATCTGGAGGGAGCTCGGAGTAGAGCCGCTGCTCCTTCGCGTTGAAAGGGGTCACTTGAAGTGATACGGGCATTTGATCTCCCGTTGGAGGTGTTCTGGGCACATCACACTGGTAGAAGGCATGGGGGCAGATCCAAAATATGCTGGAGGGATTACATATCTCATCTGGCCTGGGAACGCCTCGGGGTCCTCCAGGAGGAGCTGGAAAGCATTGCTTGGGAGAGAGACGTTTAGAATGCTTTGCTTGCATGCTGCCCCCGCGACTTGGCTTCGGATAAGCAGTTGAAAATGGATGGATGGATGGATGGATGGAAGTTGAATCTTTTATCAATTTTAGTCTAGCAAGTCTCAAGTCCTTAAGTTTGCAACTCACGTCTGACCTATGTTATGTCAAATATCACGAGTCCCCCACTTCTGACAATAATTCATGTCACATGTCATATAAAACCTGTGTTGTCACGTATGAATTGATGCATGGAAACAGTTACACTTGAAAAAGTCTTCTGAGACAGGGGTTACAGCAGGCACACATCTCTGACCTTTTCAGGCTTCCATCGAAGTAATGCAATCCACTTTGTTTCCACATAGATCCAGGGATCAACTGTTGCAGCAGGGGATGAGAGGGCCCAGCAGCCGCCGCAGACATCCAGGATCAGAAACTCCAAACAGGGATAACACCCTCTCAGCATTCAATGTTTTCAATCAAGGGATCAGCTACTGTGACTGGAAACAAAATGTCCCAGACAGCTATCACGCAGGAGTTGCCGGCAGGCAAAAGCTGGCACGACTAATATGGCTTGTCAGAGTGAAAATAGCCTGGTATTGTTCTCACCTTCCGGAAAGGTACAGGCATAACGCTTTTGTCTTGTTCATCTCTCAGGAGTCATGCTCTAATAGCTTTTCAGGCTCATATTGCTTTGGTAAGAGGGATTTAAAGTTGCTGTTTCACTACCCACAGAGTGCAGTGATGGAGGTTGAGCTATTCATTTACACATAATTCAGCATGAATCAAATTTATACCATCATAAATGTGATAAATTCGTGTCTTTAGATTAAATGGCATTTGACGCATGGATTTGAGAATTATCAAGCTGCCTGGTTGGGGATTTATTAAAAATAACTCAAGGTACACGGACTGTGCCTTCTACAGCTCAAGTGTTTTCATGAGTTGCCAAGACTGCAGTGGTACAAAAATATATTGGACAGATAAACAGAAAATACTAAATAGTGTGACAAATCTGTCAAGCACCGGTTGTTTGGTGCTCGCAAAGAACTGTGAGAGATTAAGGACATATGAGATGTGTTCAGTAGCAATACATTTATGCAGCTACTTTGAATTCCAAACTTGTATACTTGGTGACAGAGAGACAGACATCTCTTTTGCTCATGCAAACAATCAAATTCATTGCATAAGAGATAAATGGTTGCATAAACTCACAGTATGGAATTCCAAACATCCCACTCACAATTATACGCAGACACCTTTCTGCTTTTCCTGGCAGACTAAATGGTAATTTTTTTTACGTATTCAAATCTTCTGCATTACTTTCAGTGGTTTCTCTTCCATGCCCAAATCCTTAGAGTGGTTTTAATAGACAAATACTTGTTACAAAGGTCCTCAGCATCTACAGTAAGCCCTGTACAAATCCACCCTGCAGTAAAATGTTGCCACCTAAGCCTCTGTAAAACCCAGGGAAAAATCTGGATGTGGACCAGCAGATAGAGCGTCAGTGTGGAAACATAAAGAAGGGTTTGATCTCATTTATGCCCTCACTGTTCTGGAGGTGATGAAACGAGGCCGGTCTTGAGCTCGGCGAGGTCAGTCCTCTACTCTCCTCTCCTCTCTTCTACTCTCCTCTCCTCCTTCCCTCTCCCCCATTAATCACGTCTGTACACATGAAAATGAGCTTAACCCTTTTTCCCGTGCCGTGCTCTACTTCCACTCAAGGACACGTCGCAATAGCATGTATAAGAAGCATCTCTCTGTGCATATATTCCCCCTGCATTACCCCTTAATGGACACCCCTCAGTCTTAGCGAAACATGCTACACAAGGCTTTATCCTGCCTTGTTAAAGCTGTCACTCTTCCTCACGTTGCCTCATAACAATTAACACTCCCATAAACCCTTTTGTCAAATGCTTAATAGGGGAAAAAATGTAAATGAAGGACTTATCCATACCCCCTTGAGTCTAACATAATTTCACTGGCAACTAAACTATGTGAAAGGAGGTTGGTGTATTATATACTGTGTGTATGCTCATAAAAAAGAGAGGGATGAAGTGAAAGAGCGAGTAGATAGCGAGAAAGAAGATAATGTCGCCAAGGGAAAGGAAAGTAAGAGAAGTAGGTAGAGAATGAGTAAGGAAGAGAGAGGACGGGAAAAAAGAAAATGAGCTTGGTTCCCTGTGTGGCACAGTGCTTCACCACTTAATCATCCCCTGGTCTATAAATAGGCCGTCACAGCCATGGAATATTGGGAGATTAATGGAAGAGAATGGAACACCATAATGCTGTGAAGCTTCAACACTTCTGTTGAACTTCAGTCGTGCAGATTTCATTTTACTTCCCCCTCTCAGTTTTATCATTAAAAAAAAAAAAAAGTAAAGAGGGGAAGTTCCCCAGATTGCACCCACTTTACCCTTCCTCCTCTCCCCTGTCTTACTGGGCGACAGACGTGCATACTCGAAGGCAAATGCCACCAACGTATATAAGCACAGAAATATTGATGCAGTGCAACCATGCAAGCATTAGCAATACACCCCTACAGCAGACAGTGGAAAAAGTTTTCTCCCCTCATTTCACATTCTGTATGATGCACTGCAGAGTTTCTGTTCAGCACCTATCACAAGTGCTTATCTCCTGAGGAAATGTTGACAGTGTTGATGTAGCAGGAATCACCTTGTATCTCCCTGCACCCCTCACTGCGTGCGTGTGTGTGTCTGTGTACGTACGTGTCTGTGTGCATAACTGTGTACATTCAGGGGAACTTGTGCAGGGGTAGACTCACATCGGGAGCGTTTGACTTTGAGGGAAAAATGACAGAGGTGTGATTTAGGTCAGGGAAGAGAGAAGGGAGAAGGGGTTATGAGGACACTAAAGCTGTAGTGATGGGCCAAAACGAAAGAACAAATCTTTCTGACCGACTCTTTTTACAGAGTCAGCTTGTCGAATGTCTGTGCACTCATAAAATTCCAACTTTCCCCATTCACCCACTTGCTGTTATCGTAGGGTATTGCTCATGCTGCCTTCTACTGCCTATACTAAAACCCAACCTAGATGGAAATGCACTGACCAGCCAACCTTATATTCATTAGTAAGATACTTGAAAAAATAATTTCAGTGCAAATAAATTCCTTTCTTAGAGAGAATAGTATCCTGAAGGAATTTCAATCAGGCTTTAGAACACACCACAGCACTGAAACTGCTTTTACTAAATTAATCAGCGACTACAGACTAAATTATGAGGAAAATAACGCCTCAGTTCTTGTCCTCATAGACCTAAGCATAGCATTTGATGTGACCGACCTTGGCAGGATAATCAGTCGTCTTGAAAAGTTGGTTGGTCTTTCTCACTGTGTGTTAAACTGGTTCAAAACAAACATCAAACAGTTAACATGTGTCTGAGAAACATGACCTCTGTTCTGGGGTCGCATAAGGGAGCAGCCTTGGTCCATTATTATTCTCACTGTACATGCTGCCACTTGGTAACATCATTAGAGAACACAATGTTTGTTTCCACAGTTACGGAGATGACACGCAACTGTACATCTCTGCTGAACCAAACAATGCTGCAGCCATAAACTCCATCACTACCTGTCTTTTGGCAATGAAGAAATTAATGAGCACTAATAAGACAAAACTGAAATCAACTCCCTGGATTAAAGCTATGGTCTACGTTTAGAAAGACGATGAGAAAGATTTGAAAAAAGCATCCCATAAAAACGAAATATTACCTGTTCAACAAAAAGTCCGTTGTATCAGCATCACTTTTCAGGCCCAGGTCTTGCCGGAGCTTTCTCCATCAGTCAAAGGATGACCTGATGTTTACTCTGCCTTTTCAGAGGCAGACTTATGGTTCCTTTCGGCCTTTGCCAGTGGGGCAAGCAGAGGCCGCTTGCTGCTGTTGTTCTCTTTATTTTCCATATCGAAATTCGTTTAGCTGAATCGCTCAGGGCCTTACAAACCACTCGTACTTTCAAATGCGGAGGGGGGTTGGGACGAGGCGGGATGAGGAGTAGAGGAGTGTCAAAATGGAGCGAGGGGATTGGACGGAGGGTAAGAAAGAGAGAGTGCAAATTTGAGCAAGGAGTAACTCCCATGCGGACCAGATGGCTGTGATTGGTCAGTTTCTCTGCAGGCCTGCAGCCGCCGGAGAGAATGGATTTTTTTTGGTTCCTTTTGCTCTTCACATTGTGTAGCTAGCACCATTGGGCCATAACCACCATCTAAATGATGTTAATAATAATGATCAATCTTTCTAAATGTAGACCATAGCTTTAAATCTAAGGTTACAAGTCTAGGTGTGATTCTAGATTCAGATCTAAACTTCATGTCCAACATTAACAAGGTGACGAAAACATCATTTTTCCACCTCAGAAACATAGCCAAGGTATGACCATTTCCAAATGAAAATGATGCTGAGAAATTGATCCATGCCTTTATTTCAAGCCGCCTCGACTACTGTAACGCACCTTTCACTGAGAGATTCAGCTCATTCAAAACTCTGCAGCTCGGCTATAACCAGAACCAAGAGGAGAGAGTGCATCAGGCCAGTCTGAGCTGCTCTGCACTGACTTCCTGTTGCATTTAGAATTGATTTTAAGCTCCTCCTCCTTGTATACAAAGCCCTAAATTGGCTAGGACCGAGTGACATTGCTAACTCCCTTTGCCTCCAAGAACACTGCTATCATCTGCTGCTGGTTTATTGGAGGTTCCCATCAACAGCTGGAGGTAGATCTGGGATGCAACCTTTATCAATTACACCCCAAAGCTATGGAACACACTACTTATAGATATCAGGGAAGCGAGCTCGCCAAATATTTTTAAAAGAAAGCTAAAAATGCGTCTGTTCAGTTTAGCCTTTAACTAGCCCTGACTTCCTGACACAGGTCTGAAACACTTTGGATGCTTTTACTTTCTATTTACTCGTCACGCTGCTGCAACTCTTTTAAATTCTTACATGATTTAATGATTTATAGTTTTCCAACTCTTTATGAATCAGCTCTGTTTTATGTTCACTCAGTGCTCATACTGCCCTCATTGTAAAGCACTTTGTGCTGCATTTAGTGTATGAAAGGTGCTATATAAATAAAGTTTATTATTATTATTATTATTATTATTATTACTGTGAGAAGTGATTGAATCAGACATGAGTAAAGATCTGTATAGAGCCAAGGCCAACAGTGCAGTTATGTGCCCCTCTCTCTTCTTCTGACTGGTGTGTTCATGAGCTTCAAATTGTAATGTGGAAACAACTCTAGAGATAAAGAAGATGTGTTTAATTTACCACTCGGGGCATTTAAACAACATATTGTTGATGAAAAGCAAAGAAAACGGATCAGAAGAGCCATGAAATGTGATCAGAAACAAATTTTTCAGATTATTCCCAAACCACATGAATGCAGCACAAGGCAGAGTAGGTAACTAGGACGTCTGTTATTTGTCCCTTAAAGAAAGACTTCTTCTTCCATTGCTGTTGAAATGATATCCAGCACCTCCTACTGTCTGTGTATCAGCTCCCACCATATGCTGAAAACACATGAGTCTGCATTACTCACGGCAAATTAAACCCTTATGTGAGAATGTGAGCTCATGACTACAGGCCTACTGAGCTGGGCAAAGTTGTTATGAGTAAAATGTAATGACAAAAGGGATTTGCAGTTTTATTGCACTTTTATTTACCGTTGATTAATTACCTACAATAAAAGATGATGATCACGATAGACTGATAAAGCACATAATAAGCCCCTGTGTTCACAGAAGACATTTTGGCATAGTAAAAGCGCAGGCGTAAATAATTAAAACAATTAGAGTTGAATTCCATATTTAGCTGTTTAGGTGTCACGGTCCTGGTATTACACGTGCTGGCTGAGTCACACTGTCATGGCTCACTGGGACACTTGAATAGAACAGAGCCATTGTTATTGTTACCAGAAACACCTTTGCTTTTCTTAGAAGTCAAAATGTCTGCTGTGAAAAAGTGGTGTACAGTGCTTCTGTCATCAGGCACAGTGAGAAATAACATGTAATAGGAAAGAAAAAACAGACCAAAATTTAAGTGATAAAAATTTGAACGTTGCCTCTTCTTAAGCTTCTTGTGTTGGCTGTGGAGGCAGGGCTTAATTACTTGCATGGGCATCCGAAGCGAACTTTGTAGTCACGGCACGTGCCAGATTTCTGGTCCGTTTTGCGGCAAACAAATCCCTGAGTTGGATTGTAGCTGCAAAATGATACCAAACAGTCAGTGTGATATTTAAAGCAAGGGAATACTGAGAGAAAACAAGAACTTCTCAATAATGGGTTACATTGTTAAAACGATACATGTAATTGAGCATAGCGTTAATTCAGGCAGGATGTGATGTCAAGCTCAGCTCACACCCCAGCTACATCAGCTGATCTCAAACAGCCTGATTGATGGAAGGGAGTCAGCTGATAGACCACATGATTCCTCTCTATGCAACCAGTTGGCATAATCTCATTCAGGACACCCTATTAAACTGCTCTGGTCTGCCTACTGTTGCTGCGTCCTCTGCAAGCCGCTTTGCAACCTGCCTCCATCCCAGCTCCTACTTTTCATGTTGTGTCTGACTTATCAGTAATGTTGGTTCTGTTCTGTTCCTGGGGGGGTCTTTGCTGCTGCTCTCCCTGCCTTTGCCTTTCCATGTAGGCGCATGGAAGGGCAGGGAGGTTTGCATTTCTGCCTCAGGCTTTCCTCATTTGCACATGGAAGGGCAGAGCAGTTTGCTCTCTCTGCCTTAGGGTTTCCACGTAGGCGCACGATAGAGGCTCATTGTGTAGGCCCAAGGAAAGGCAGAGAGGCCCCAGAACAGAGCCTTACTGCCAAATATAATTCTGCAAATGGAAAGAAAGGGTTTTTGCCACAAGTGTTTTTGACTGTACTATAAAATACTGATCTGCAGCAGTGTTTCTCAAATGGTGTGCCGCGGGATTTTGTGGTAATACCCCACATAATATTTGCAATATTCAACTGGGCCTATACAAAAAGTTATGAATGAATTTCGAATTGACTTTATCAGAATGTTGTGCGCACTCATTTCCTAATAAAGAGGCAAACTAGTTAAAAAATGTAATTTAATTAAAAAAACCTTCACAGGGAACCTATTGGTGGCTGTTCACGCGTGGGAATTATAAGTGTGTGACACATGAAAAGCCCTGATTGGCAGCCAGTGCGAGGGATGGTAACATTTAAAAGGACAAAGCTGTGAATGGGACAATGGAACGTTTTATTGTATGGATCAAATTACAACAAAGCACCTGTCCTTTTTTCTTATTTTTATCATCTTATGTTGTGATAAAAGTGATAACACATGTTATAGAAGCTGTTGTGCACACATATAAATACAGATGTTGAGATTTTGGCTTGCCCTTTGGTTTGAAAAGTTTGAAAACCACTGATCTACAGTATTGTTACTCGGTCAAATTACAATTAAATCTGTTCTTAGCCTATCTATTCTCATGTTGTTCTTGGTGTCAGGCGTAACTTCTTGTGAAATATCTCAGATATCCAATGAAAATAGAATAATTAGTCAGAAATAATGAACACCAATAAACTGGCTTATTCATGTTTCTTACTCTTTAGACCACAAAAAGCTTTGTTTTCTCAGACAAAGCTGTTAGCAAAAGAATAAAGTAAAGCTCAGACATTATGTGCCTATTACCCAGTTTCCTCATGGGGCTCATTAAAATTTCATCTAATCTAATGTAAATGTGCATCTACAAAGTTTCGATTCACTGTTTAAGCAGTAGCTCCAGGCAGTACATCTTGGTGATTTGGAAAGTTTGGGAAAGAGTTTTTAATGTTGAAAAGAATTGATTTATTGTTGGGTTGTTGGGAGAAAAATTAGTACATGCAAACTTTTAAATTGTTTCCCTGTGAGGCAACTTACATATGGAGGATCTCCCCTGTAGAGATGGCTGGGGTCATTGTGTCAGTAGTAACAGCCTCAATGTAGAGTGGGTGCTCACAGATCTGTCCTGGGTTTTCTTTCTTCAGGTTACTCAAAAGTTCCCAGTCCCCTGTTCCACTGGGATCATCCCGGTCATACCACTTGGTCCAGCACACTGCAGGGAGCAATAAAGGAGAGACTGGGTGACTGGTGGGGAACTGTGTCACCTAAGTATTATTCTAAATGGATGCTCATATGCACACGAACAATGAAAGAGAAAGGGAAATCCACTTTGCATTAGCAGCTTAACACTGCACAAGAATATACGCATACAGTACCTCCTCCACCACAGAAAGGGGGGTGGCAGCTGAAACGAACACGATAATCATTGCACATCTTTTTGGATTGGTCCTGGTTTCTGCAGATGAACCCTGAAGTTGTGTCACTCCTGAAAAAAAACAACAAACAAACGCAGAAGCACACTTACTAAAAGCGATTTATATATAGTGGCATAGCTCCAGGGATGGCAAAGTCAGGTTTGCCACTTTGGCCCAAATTAAAATATCTCCAAACATTTTGTACAGACATTTATGCTCCCCAGATGATGACTTTTCCTGGCATTGGTGATCCCCTAAATTTTGATTTTTTAATCTAAAGTAGTCCATACCCATTGAGTGCACAGTTGCCCACGTACAGTTTCATATGGTGTGCGTTTGGGATACAGGTCATAGGAAATTGCAGATTAAATAGTCAGCTGAACCCATTAAGAAGAGCAATGTATTCAGACAGAGTTTTTGTGAATTTGATAGTACGATTGCTTTATTGAAAGTACAGTAGTGCCTTTGCCAATAGTGGGATAGTTAGTGGGCTAAAACTGTACATTAGTAGTTGAGGTAGCACGTTGAAAGGCAGATAGTTAAAGTCATTACCTTATAGAGGCTAAGTTTTAGTAAGTTTTCCAACTTTTGCCAAGAGGGAACTTTAGATATTGGTCCCTAGATTATGTTCACCGAGTTTCATGCAGATCAGTCAAACTACCTAGGACGAGATCGATTTTAAGTGTTTTTCAAAAAAATCAAAATGGCGGAAAATCTATATGACCGGAAGTTATGGGTTCTTGAGGCAAATTTGTTCCTCATGAGGAGAGGCATCTCTGTGCAAAGTTTCATGCATCTACAACATACGGGGCATGAGATATGCCCATTTACAGTTTGCAATTTCAATCGGTTGCTATAGTGCCCCCCTTTGGCCAATTGATGTAATGCTTCAATTGCATCCTCCCATGACCCTCTACCACTGTGCCAAATTTCACATGGATTGACCAAGTCAGTGAGGAGAAAAACATGGAACAGACACACCCACAGACAGACAGAGTTTTCATCATTATATAGTAAGATATAGTAAGATGCGAACACCTGCAAAGCTTCTGCTATTCCCATCAGTTAGTGCTAATTGGGTAACATTATATGTGCATAATATCAGCATGTCAACATTGCCATTGTCAGCATGGTAGCATGCTAATGTTAGCATTTAGCTCAAGCCCTCCGCTGTTCCTAAAAACAGCCTAATGTCTGCAAATAGAGATGGACAACACGTCTCCACTTCCTCCTACTGAACAAAAATAAGACCAAAATATCCCAGAAATGGTTGCTGCCATCTTGTGCCGGTGATCATTTGGAGCCAGAGACTGCGCAGTAGCGACCCCGCAGCATCAGGTACCCTCCCAAACACTGCTGATCGCGAGCAGCATCATCATTACAAGCACATGGTTTGGCACATTGCTCTCAATCATGACGTAAGCCACCCTTTTATAGCATTAAATAACTCAGTTAAAACCAGATATATCAGAAAAAATGAACACTTGAACATCGACATGATAAGAACTGCTGAAAATGCCAGAAACCATCTTTGGGAAAAATCTGACTGGCATGTACTTTAACAAATTCTCACCCTGACCTCATCACGTATTGGTGTTTAGTCATGGACTTGTTGGTTGTTAATGTTTTGGGACGCTGTGTCAAGTTCTACATGTTACATGCATTGTCTGCTTTCAAGATACACTTCCATTTTCACAGAACATTTAAGTTTACATACATTATTTTTCAAGATAAAGACACTACATCAGTACAACACCATAAATTGACTTTTTTTCTTCCAACAACACACACATGGTGAGGTTTAGGCAACAAAAGCACATGGTGAGGTTTAGGAAAATGAACAGGGTTTGGCTTTAGAATCTTATGGGACATGAACACTGCACTCTCGAGTAAAAGCCACTGTTTGCTGGACTAATCAACCACCCAAGGCGACTTTCAGCGCCTTAACTTTTGTCTTTGTCCCACAGCGTTTCTCCCTGATGCCGCCAACACCATTACACTATAACACCAACCAGCCGTGTATCATGCCAACGTTAAACAATGCCTTATTTTGTTGGTTTCTGCATCACAAGTCACTGTCCAAAATGCCCGATTCTGACGGCTCCGGAGTGAGACCAGGCTTTGAGTTTTTAGTTTGGCACATTTCCCATACGCTATCATGGATGGGATGGGGTTAATCACCTATACTGCCGCCAGCCACCAGGAGGCAGTCGAGATATTTTGGCTTCATTTCTGGGGAGCTGTCACGTTGTCCATCTTTAAATACAGTTGATGGTACAGCCTCATAGAGCCTAGCATTTGCTTATTCTGTGTTTTTCTGGTGCTCATTGGTTACCAAGTGCTTGACTGATCAATAGAACAGAATGAATTGTCGAAAGTGAAATCAGTGGAAATATCTTCAGTCTCACCAGGTAAACAAACACATACAGTAGCAACATCAATGCAACACATTCAGTAGAATACAATATGAATCACTGCATCAAATGCATTCTAATTATTCACACTCCTACTCACTTATAAATCACATCCCCTGCTGCCGCCACACTGAGTCCAGACAGAGTTTGGGCCTCAATATCCTGTGGTTTAGAGCAGATCTTCCCTGGGTTCTCTTTGTGAAGGTTATAGAGGGTTTCCCAGTCTCCAGTTCCAGAGGGGTCGTCTCTGTCAAACCAGTCTGTCCAGCACTCTGGACCAAAGTATTCACAGCGGGATGAATTAATAACAAGACATTTGAAATCTGTCTGTAAATGCTGGGATTTGTCAAATGTCAGAAAAGATACAAAGGCGAATTAAATGTGAATGTAAAAACAAAAGGTGTAATCTGCTTACGAATGTGGGTGGGATAGTAGCAGGGCCACCCTGAATGTAGTTAAACAAACAAACAGTGGTTGTCAAACCTTTCTATACAAAGTGAAACACTTCAGTCTGCACTTTAAATGTCAGGATTGCGAGTGAAAAGAATCTCCAACCTGGCTTCACTGGAAGGAGGGAGACGGGCTTAGCCACAAGCTGCTGGTCGCTTTCTGTCAAAGGTAATCAGAAAGACGTTGTATACTGTGATTGCATTTATTCCTGATAACAGGGTCGTCAAAAGTTTACATACTATCATGAAGTTACTGAGATCAACCTACCTAAAAACAATCCTGCAACAATGGCGACACTTAACTGTGAGACAGAAGAAAAGAAAAAAGGTTACAATCACAGGATATAACATACTGCATACAGAACTGTAAATTTGTATTGAAAAATATGGCCATATAATACAAAGTCATATTACCAGTTTGATCATGATTGCAGATAATGGATGATCTTTAAAACTGTAAGGGAAGTTATTTGCATTTAGGAACAAATATGAATGTATAGTAACATCTTAATTTTAAATGCATTTTAATTTAAAACATACATTTACAAATATACCCAATCATAAATACATAGATAGTTGAATACCAGTATCTTTGACGGTACATATAATTCTAAAAATTAAGTTCAGAGTAGACATTATGTTACCTCTCTCTGCAGAAACAAACACACTCACCCACAGGACCGCTCAGTTGAACAGTATGGCTGCTTACACCTCTGTGTGGCTTAATGAGGCTCTCTCCTGTCTCTCAACTTAAATACACATCTGGAAAATACTTGAATACATGTTCTGCAGACCTCACCCCGAGAAAACAATGCACATGTTGGCACAATAATTTTCACATTTGAAAGGGTTAATTTAGAACAGAACGTGTGAAGATAAGGTGTCCGCCATTCTTCTGTGGTCACTTTAAACCTTCTCTGCATACCTGTTTCATGCAGACAAATGTAAATACAAAGGGATGCAAATGTGTCGGTTTCACAATAGGGTAAAAAACATATCCTGTTTCAAATTCTCAGATTGCAGCATTTAAGACCCTTAACTGCAAAAGAGGTCATTATGACACAGAGTACGTGTTGTGAAGTCGACCAGATCCTATTCCCAATTGGCCAAAACATGCCGTGGAAGCCCACATTTGCACAAAAGCTATTGTGAAGCGCATGTGAGCTGGAGAAACTTAATCTTGTTCCCATGATCTAGACATCTAATGATAACAATCAGAATGCACTAGGAAAGGTACCACCCCAAGTCTGCCGTGGAAGCCCACATTCACACAAAAGTTATTGTGAAGTGCATGTGAGCAGGAGAAACTTAATCTTGTTCCCATGATCTATACATCTAATGATAACAATCAGAATGTACTAGGAAAGGTACCACCCCAAGTCTGGGTAATGCAGTTTACCTTCATGTGTTCATCAGTGAGTGATCATCATGCAGCACTTGTTAGGGTTAGCACAAGAGCGTGGTTACTCACTTGCCTAACGACTAATGACTGAATAATTAACAAAATTAACTCTAGTGTCAAGAACACAGGTATCCCGGGCATACATCCCATGCTTGTTTGGCCCATCCGCTTCGCTCCCAGCCATTCTAAGTAGACTTTCTTGCTCATTATTCTATGTCTGTTGCTCTGTCAGTCAAATAATGACACAGATGGGTTTGTTGAAAGCCCAGTGTGTCTCATACAGATGCTAAATGGTATATTGTGCGTTTGAATCTAATGCATGGGGATGAGATCAGGCTGTATTAAAAAAAGGGGGGGCTTTAGACTGCTTAAAGGAATAGTGGGTAAGATTTAGGAGGATTAGTGGCATCTAGTGGTGAGGATTGCAGATTACAACCAGGCGAAACTTCTTGTAGTTAGAATTTTAGTGTTCATTGTACAGGAGGTTTTTACCAGGAGCTGAAATATCCGCAGAGGTTTCTTCCTCTCCAAAACAAACTGACCCGATAACAGAAACTGGTAAAAACACTGAATAAAGCAGTTTCACACTACAAATCAGCGTTTCTCATATGCTTTTGTCGTGGAGGAGCTCTTATCTCCAGTGGCCAACACAAAAGCGCAAATAGCCGTAGTTTAGTTTAGTTCAGCTTAGTTTAGTTTAGCTTAGCATAGCTAATTTTGGTTTAGTCTGGTTTAGCTCAGGTTAGGTTGAGGTTCAGGTTCAGTTTGGTGTATTTTACTCGTTTGGTTTAGTTTAATTTAGCTTAATTTAGCTTACCTTAGCTTATCTTATCTTATCTTATCTTAGCTTAGTTTATTTTGGTTTAGTTTAGCTCGGCTTGGCTTGGCTCGGTTCAGTTCAGCTTAATTTAGTTTAGTTTGGTTAGGTCTGGTTTAGTTTAGTTTAACTGTGTCAAATTTAGCTTAGCTTAGTTTAGCTTAGCTAAGCTTAGCTTAGTTTATTTTGGTTTAGTTTAGCTCGGCTTGGTTAAGTTCAGCTTAGTTTAGTTTAGTTTGGTTAGGTTTGGTTTGGCTTGTTTTGTTTTGTTTATTTTAGTTTAACTTGGTTTAATTTAGCTTAGCTTAATTTATCTTAGCTAAACAATATGAAAAATGTTACAGAGTTCATTACACATTTCTTTTGTAGTTAGGCTTAGTTTTCTTGTTTTCCCTCTTTAACAGTTGTAAACAGACAAGTCAAATCCATGCCAGTTCAGGGCAACCACATAATCTGTGTTAAATAAAAAACACAGAAACCAAAAACCCAGGCATGCTCACACATTAGGAGTAAATAGTAGTAGCTATTGCACATACAGGAATATAAGCCATATACTCATCACAAGAATTTAATGATCAAATGTGTGATTCAGTGCTAAAACCTCAGGCAAAGTTGATGCAATATAAAAGGACATGCAATTTTTAAAAGCACTACAGGCAGTAGTGACATATTTAGAACTATACTGTAACACAAGCAGGACATGCTGTCAGCAGCAGCAAATTCATGAGTAATTTGCTACTGCTATAAGGTGCTTTATGATTTTACATGTTTCTCTGTGTGCACTGTGTTCCACCCCATTGCTTGTATTCTGGTATTGTATGACAAGACAAGTATGGCTTCCATTTGTATGCCTCACAGTCTGCACTCAGCACTTTAAAAACCAGGGTAGTGCACAGTTGTGTCCACTGTTGCCTTATGTATGCTCTGATGAAGGTCAAACAGACCGAAAGCTCAACAATAAAGTGAAAACACTGCATAGATGTAGGTGTGCGGCAATGCAGCAGCAAAAAGAGTTTAGTGTGTATGCATTAATTATCATTGTCCATTCTGGGGTCCTGTAGAAACATGGCAGTGCAACATGGCTATCCCTGCGGACGAGGACTCTCTATGTAGATATAAATGGCTTATTCTATGGTAGGAAGAACACAGCTGATTATTCACTGAAGAAATATAATTATTATATTCAATTTCTGCCAATATATCCCACACACTGAACCTTTAACTGAAACTACAACAGTAATGAACAGCGGTACAGAACGGCGGGTGACAGCTGAAACTGCACAGCTGCTGCAGCGAATGCTATAATCCAGGCAAAATTTTGGCTGCCTCTTGCAGTTAAAGGCAGCTGTCATGCTATTTCTGAAATTATAAAAGGATGATTCAGGTGCAAGTGGCTGATAGGAATTAACGCATATCACCTGTACCAGCATTACAGTTATTTTAGAAAGTGTTTAGGTGTTGTGGTTATATAAGGCGGATAATTTGTCTCATAGTAACAGAACATCTTGACACCTGGGTACATCAACACTCGTTCTGTTTGGGAGGTTAAACTAAACTGGCTTTGCAAAGATCTTTTGGGGTTTTACTTTCAGTCATTGAGAATGACCTGTCTGTGTACTGTCCCCGAGTCATTTCCAACCAACTGTGTGTCTGTGTGCGTATGTGTGTATGTTCAAGGGAACTTGTGTGGGTGTTGGCTCACAGCAGGGACATTTGACTTTGAGGTAAACATGACAGAGGTTTGATTCAGGTCGGAAGGAAAAGAGACAGGCTGTGAGGACACCAAAAAACAAGCCATTATTTCCTTAAATAGAGGGGAAGTGATAGGTTGAGAGAGAAATAAAGAACCTTAAACATCGTGTGTGTTATAACTTTGCTTGATAGTGCTCCTACGTTAGTATGACATTCAGATTTACTGACACATTCCTTTTTACGTTCCCACTTTGCTGTTTAAATGATATCCAGCACCCCCTACTGTCTGTATATTAGTTCCCACCATCTGTTGAAAACACGAGTCTGCATTACTCACACCAAATCATAACTTCATGAAAGCCTGTGAGCTCATGAGTATGCTCCTAATAAGCTGGTCAGAGTTGTTATGAGTACAATGTAATGACAAAAGGGATTTGCTGTTTATTAGTGGTTTTATTGCCGCTTACAGTTGATTAATTACCAATACAGCACCATGATTTCATACTCAATAGAAATAAAAAGATAGCCTGATAAAGCACATAATAGGCCTTTTCCTACAGGGGATATTTTGGCTTGTCATGTTGAGAAAAGCACGGGCGTAAATAATACAGTTAACTATGGATGGATTCCATTTAGCTGCTTAGGCTGGTATCACACATGCTGGCTCGCACTCACTCGCACTGTTATGATTCACTGGGACACTTGAATAAAACAGAGCCGTTGTTAATGTTACTTGTAACATCTTTGCTTTTTGTATAAGTCAAAATGTCTGCTGTGAAAAAGGCCTGTTATACTTCTCTCATCAAGCACTGTAAGAAAAATCAGACAAATTTCAGTGAGATAAATTTGAGCATTGTCTCTTCTTATGCTTCTTGCGTCGGCTGTGGAGTCAGAGCGTCATCATTTGCATGGGCATCTGAATCGAACTTTGTAGTCACGGCACTTATGGGATTTTTGGTCCTCTTGGCGGCAAACAAATCCCTTAATTGGGCTGTAGCTGAAAAATGATTCCAAACAGTGAATCAGTATGATATTTAAAGCAATATTTAAATCAAACAAGAACTTCCTTTTAATGGGGTACATCACTAAATCCAGAAATGTATTAAAAATGTGACTGAAAACATGAATGCTTCACACACATCTTCACCCCGGCAGCACAAAAGATCTATACAATCAGTCCAGTTTTGAAGTGGGCACCCAAAATTACAGTCACCAATTCAGTATCTGACCACATGTAACCTCTTCTGTTTCTGACGTTCTGACGCTGCGAAATGGCCAGAAGTGTTTTTGCAGAACATTATGTTGTCAAAGTGAAGCTGACCTTTGATCTTTTGAATATAAAATCATTTATCATATATCCTATAAGACATTTGTGTAAAAGTTTGTCATAATTAGCAAATTAATTCTTGAGTGATGGCCAAAACGCATTTTTAAGATCAGTGATCTTGATCTTTGACCTTTTGAATATAAAATCATTTATCATATATCCTATAAGACATTTGTGTAAAAGTTTGTCATAATTAGCAAATTAATTCTTGAGTGATGGCCAAAACGCATTTTTAAGGTCACAGTGACCTTGATCTTTGACCTTCAATGATCAAATTATTTTTTTTTTTCCACATAATTTTTAATTTCCAAAATAGAGCAGATAGAAGACACAGTAATATTTGGTCAATCCAATAGTAACACAAGAAAAAAAGTTAAGTATTAAGTTTTACCGTTAAATGGTAAAAAAAAATAGCACTAAATACTAAAACGTAATATAACGGTTGTTGGTCGGACAACTGCCTGTCACATCACAATTTAATGTCTGTGAAATAGATGATCAGTCATTCAGGGATATCTGAAAAGTCCAGCTCTCGTACATACTCGAAAAAGGGATCCCACATCATGCAAAATTTCCTCGGGGAGCCCCTCATTATGCACCTGATTCTTTCCAGTCTGACAAAATGAAGGACTTCCCTTATCCATAAGGTGTGTGAAAGAGGTATTGGGGACTTCCACTTGAGTAACACCAAGCATCTGGCTAGCGAGGTAACAAAGGCTGTAACAGCTCCCTCATGGGAAGAGAGTAGTACTGTGGGTGGAGTTACACCAAACAAAGCATTAGGTTCAACAGATTTCCAGTAACCCTTGACAGTGATCTAAAGATTTCTCCACAGTACATCTGTAATGCAAGACAAGACCAGAACATGTGTACGTGGCTCACTGTTGCTTGGCTACACCTGTCACAAGTTGGGTTCACATCTTTATAGATCCTAGAGAGCCTAACCTTCCTGAAATGAGCATGGGGTACTCTTTTGCACTGGATCAGTCCATGTTTTGCACAGGCAGATGATTTGTGAACTTTATCACGGACACCCAATGACCAAATTCTAATCAGTACAATGCTGAGTCCACGTGGATGTTGGTGCCAAAGTTGAAGAAATTCCCTCAAGGTGTTCTTGAGATATTACATTCATGAGAATGCAAAGGGTCACAATAATGTTGACCCTTTGCTCAAAGACGTGAAATACTATCAAATTGTTTATTTAAACCATTATGAGAAGGACTTTCAAACAACAACAACAACAACAACAACAACAACAACAAAAAAAGGGCTATCTAACACCATATCAATTATGAATTATTATTTTGAATGAGCTCCAGCTGACAGTTTATCCACGCCAACCTTATACACTGTTAGGGAGGCGGAGAGGGAGACTGGCAGACACAGGCAGACCTGGCTGTGTCTAGAGAAGACAGGCTGCGTCAGCTCTGTCCTCAGAGACAGGTGGAGACACAGCAACATTTCCTGCTACAATGCAGCACATATGAAGACATCAGAACAATGTTCCTTACAAAAACTAAATGTATACTCCAGGATTTTGATTCACTCTCTGACCAGACTGAAATGCAACATCTACTTGGAGAAAATAATGTCAGCGCCACAGATGCAGCAGAATATGTCAGTGCCTAATGTGACCAGTGCCGCAGCCTAAGAAACAACCAACACAACAACATAGAGCATCTCCTCACAGTTCACACTCTGGCTTTTATTTACTCCTTCACTTAATGAGTTTTTTTTTCCTTGAAATTTATGTCTATAATTTTGTATCAACACATTGTTGTTGATTGTTTCAGAATTCACTGTCTTAAGCAAGATTTATACTTGTGCGTCAGCTTTATGCAGAGCCTACGCCATAGCCTACACACTTGCTACACAAGCCTATGGCACTGTATGCATGTATGTATGTATAAATGAGCCTAGCGACAAGCAGAGATTTCATATGAAGTCAGGATAAATCACACACAAGACTTAAAATGCTATTTTTGTGAATGCTTTATTGTCTTGGCAATTTATTGTTTCTCATCTGTAAAATTAAAATAAATAAAGGCTTCGTTTCCACTGAGGGAAATGGTTTCAGCTTACAAAGATAGACAGGAGGTCTGCGTTGCTGCAACGTGTTTGTTTCTGGGGAGGTGCACGTCAGGCTACGCCGTAGGGTACGGCTTCAGAGGTTAGGAGTCACCCCCTTTTTTTCTGCTCTCTTTTTACCATGCTGGTAAATCTGAATGAATTATACTTTGGTGCTCATGGTTTCAGTGTTAATGAACTCAACGATTAAATTATGGAGAATCTAACCAAGCTAATGATGTCTAGCATGTCAAAATTGACAAAAGTTTAAACTCTAAAGAGTTCAGCTGACATATTTGTATGCACGATCTTAGCAGCTACTGTAGCAAATGTTAGCTCATGCGGGTATATAGCTGACAACCCAGTGGGCTTTAAGAGGTTTTATGTCCAAAGAAATAACACAAAAATAAACTGCTTTACAGCACCAATGGCAACAAGACCTGGCGTCTAATTGAGACATGTTGCCAAACCTGGTTAGTGAAAGGAGCTTGACATTTAATTGGGGCTTGGCTTAAATCAAAGTTTTACAATAGCCATAATTCCAACATTTTGGTGGTATCTCAGCACACTGATATGCAAACTCCATCAAATAACACCATGTTCGACTTCACCAGACCCCTGACACGTAAAGGGTTGATGCAGGTATCACTGGACTGGATTTTTCAATACTACTTGGTATTGTTTGGTTGATACCTTATAAGGTATTGAGTACCAATACCTAGCCCTAATAAAGACTTTGAAATACTGAAATGCCCATGTATTATTTATTAATCTATTTTTAGGCTTGATTTTTTCTCTTGACCTGAATCCCTATTACATGACTCCTAGGTGTCTTTCTGTGATAACAAAAAAATGGTGGACATTCATGTCAATTTCAGTGGAAAATGCAATGTTTTAAGAGTTTCAATATTAAAATGCCTTTTAGAAAACATTTCTAGTGAGAAAAGTGCATTTTGTTTTCATAATCTTTATTCAGTGAATGCATATCCTCCTAAGACCCTGTGTCCTCATATGAGTGCATTAGACCTGCTGTCCTCCTTTGTGGACACTTCATTGTGCCATCTAGTGGTAGTAAGAACATAATACACTCATCCATGTAAAAACAAGATGGCCACCATCTCTACCAAGTCAGTCTGCAGCTGATCCCGACACAAAAGTGGACAAGGTTCAAAACTTGATCACATCTTATGGTTGAAACTTGTATATTTATGATTAATTATGCATGTAGTTTGATATGGCAACAAATTTGACCAATTTTAGCAACAGTAACAAACTAAGACACTGTTAATTAGGAAGTACTTGTTTGAAGACACTGGAACTTTATTATCAGCTCATTTGAGGACACTGAGACTCAATTATCCTTGACAATGTTTAGTTTTTTATGTACTCATGTACTATGTAATATGAAGATTATTTCAGTCTCACTAGAAAATTGTTGTAATGCAACATTTTATTTCGTCTTTAAGTAGAAGCTATTTATTATTCTTATTATATTATTACTTCCCTGTGAGGCAACTTACCTGAAGAAGATCTCCCCTGTGGAGACGGCTGGGGTCATGTCGTCAGTGGTAACAGCCTCAATCTGCAGAGGGCTGTCACAGATTTGTCCTGGGTTTTCTTTCTTCAGGGTACTCAAAAGTTCCCAGTCCCCTGTTCCACTGGGATCGTCCCGGTCATACCACTTGGTCCAGCACACTGCAGGGAGGCTGGATGACTGGCGGGAAACTGTGGCACCAAGGCACCATTCTAAATGAATGCTTATATGCACACGGACAATGGAATAGAAGGAGAAATCCATGTTGCATTAGTATCTTAACACTGCACATGAATGTGCTCATACAGTACCTCTTCTATCACAGAAAGACGAAGGACATCTGAAGCGAACACGATAATCATTACACTTCTTATCCTTAGACTGGTCCTTGTTTCTGCAGATGAATCCTGAAGTTGTGTCACTCCTGAAAAAAAGAAACACAGAGTGACACTTACTAAAAATGAACTAATAGATTCACCAACCTAAGTGGTTGCTTGTTTAAGCCATGATGTTGGCTTGGCTCTAAGGATGGCAAAAATAACAGAAACCATATCTTGACTTTTAATGAAGTGTCAATATCACATCAAAATTAGGTTTGAACACCTGCTAAACTAATTCAGTACTTACTTATGAATCACATCCCCTGCTTCCTCTACACTGAGTCCAGATAGAGTTCTGGCCTGAATAGCCAGTGGTTTAGGGCAGATCTTCCCTGGGTTCTCTTTGCGAAGTTCTGAGAGGCTTTCCCTGTCTTGATTTCCAGAGGGGTTGTCTCTGTCAAACCAGTCTGTCCAGCATCTTGGACCAGGGCCTTTCATTGTACATAAAATGGTCATGAGACTCCTAAAGTCTTTATGGAAATGCACACTTGTTGTGATTTGTCCAATTGCAAATAAAGAGATACAAAGACCAATCAAATGAGAATGTAAAAACAAAAGGTGTAATCCAATGAAGACTGCACATCAATGTGTTCATACAGTACCTCCATCATCACAGAAAGACGAAGGACATCTGAAGCGAACACGATAATCATTACACTTCTTATTCTTAGACTGGTCCTTGTTTCTGCAGATGAATCCTGAAGTTGTGTCACTCCTGAAAAAAAGAAACACAGAGTGACACTTACTAAAAATGAACTAATAGATTCACCAACCTAAGTGGTTGCTTGTTTAAGCCATGATGTTGGCTTGGCTCTAAGGATGGCAAAATAACAGAAACCATATCTTGACTTTTAATGAAGTGTCAATATCACATCAAAATTAGGTTTGAACACCTGCTAAACTAATTCAGTACTTACTTATGAATCACATCCCCTGCTTCCTCTACACTGAGTCCAGATAGAGTTCTGGCCTGAATAGCCAGTGGTTTAGCAGATCTTCCTGGGTTCTCTTTGGTTCTGAGAGGCTTTCCTGTCTTGATTTCCAGAGGGGTTGTCTCTGTCAAACCAGTCTGTCCAGCATCTTGGACCAGGGCCTTTCATTGTACATAAAATGGTCATGAGACTCCTAAAGTCTTTATGGAAATGCACACTTGTTGTGATTTGTCCAATTGCAAATAAAGAGATACAAAGACCAATCAAATGAGAATGTAAAAACAAAAGGTGTAATCCCCTGAAGACTGCACATCAATGTGCTCATACAGTACCTCCATCATCACAGAAAGACGAAGGACATCTGAAGCGAACACGATAATCATTACACTTCTTATTCTTAGACTGGTCCTTGTTTCTGCAGATGAATCCTGAAGTTGTGTCACTCCTGAAAAAAAGAAACACAGAGTGACACTTACTAAAAATGAACTAATAGATTCACCAACCTAAGTGGTTGCTTGTTTAAGCCATGATGTTGGCTTGGCTCTAAGGATGGCAAAAATAACAGAAACCATATCTTGATTTTTAATGAAGTGTCAATATCACATCAAAATTAGGTTTGAACACCTGCTAAACTAATTCAGTACTTACTTATGAATCACATCCCCTGCTTCCTCTACACTGAGTCCAGATAGAGTTCTGGCCTGAATAGCCAGTGGTTTAGCGCAGATCTTCCCTGGGTTCTCTTTGCGAAGTTCTGAGAGGCTTTCCCTGTCTTGATTTCCAGAGGGGTTGTCTCTGTCAAACCAGTCTGTCCAGCATCTTGGACCAGGGCCTTTCATTGTACATAAAATGGTCATGAGACTCCTAAAGTCTTTATGGAAATGCACACTTGTTGTGATTTGTCCAATTGCAAATAAAGAGATACAAAGACCAATCAAATGAGAATGTAAAAACAAAAGGTGTAATCCCTGAAGACTGCACATCAATGTGCTCATACAGTACCTCCATCATCACAGAAAGACAAGGACATCTGAAGCGAACACGATAATCATTACACTTCTTATTCTTAGACTGGTCCTTGTTTCTGCAGATGAATCCTGAAGTTGTGTCACTCCTGAAAAAAAGAAACACAGAGTGACACTTACTAAAAATGAACTAATAGATTCACCAACCTAAGTGGTTGCTTGTTTAAGCCATGATGTTGGCTTGGCTCTAAGGATGGCAAAAATAACAGAAACCATATCTTGACTTTTAATGAAGTGTCAATATCACATCAAAATTAGGTTTGAACACCTGCTAAACTAATTCAGTACTTACTTATGAATCACATCCCCTGCTTCCTCTACACTGAGTCCAGATAGAGTTCTGGCCTGAATAGCCAGTGGTTTAGCGCAGATCTTCCCTGGGTTCTCTTTGCGAAGTTCTGAGAGGCTTTCCCTGTCTTGATTTCCAGAGGGGTTGTCTCTGTCAAACCAGTCTGTCCAGCATCTTGGACCAGGGCCTTTCATTGTACATAAAATGGTCATGAGACTCCTAAAGTCTTTATGGAAATGCACACTTGTTGTGATTTGTCCAATTGCAAATAAAGAGATACAAAGACCAATCAAATGAGAATGTAAAAACAAAAGGTGTAATCCCCTGAAGACTGCACATCAATGTGCTCATACAGTACCTCCATCATCACAGAAAGACGAAGGACATCTGAAGCGAACACGATAATCATTACACTTCTTTTTCTTGGATTGGTCCTGGTTTCTGCAGATGAATCCTGAAGTTGTGTCACTCCTGAAAAAAGGAAATACAGAATAGTACATACTTAATATGACCTAATAGATGCATCAACTTTAGTGTTTGCTTTTTTAGCCATGATATTGGCTTGGCTCTAAGGATGGTATTGTCAGTCCGTCAGTCCCTTTGGTGGTTGGTTGGTCCATCAATTTGGTGCAGACTGAAATAACTCCACAATCATGGGACAGGTTGACATGAAATTTTAAAAACTTGAAAAAAGATGGAACGCCACACACTCAGCTCCAAGTAAAAAAGGAATTTTATTTCGGACAACGTTTCGGCACAGGGCCTTTGTCAAGTCTTAACAGACATGAGACACCAAAAGGAGTGGCTGATGAAGCCTTCTGTGAGCACACCTGGTGTACACACCTGGTCTGCATTTGACACTAATCACCTGCATGTTTGACACCAGAGAAGTGAATAAATCAGCTGATTGCAAAACTCACATCAGAGATCAAACATCACAATCCATATAAATACAATCCTATCAAAATATCCATTTCAGAGAAGAAAAAGGAAGTATGCCATACAAAACATTCTGCACAGGATCCCAATATACAATATTTACAGAAAAGAAGAACAGATCAGCTGCACATCAACCTATAAAAAGGCATCATTAGCAATATAAGCTGTACCTGGTCTCTGTCACTAGAGCTGACACTATTTATCTAGAGCAAAAAGTTATAGAAAACATTTCAAATCGTAATCAACATTCAGACCATTTGGTGCCAGAGTGTTCAAATAGTGTATGTACACTACTCCATCGCCAGCACCTCAACAAGACAATCTGCAGTGTGCGTTACTCTTCTCCTACGTATTACGTCCCCAGTCAACTGCACCCGACCTCCAAGATGCCAAATGAGACACAGCCTGTGTCGGACTCAGCAATTGCAGGCATGAGACAAGAAACTTTTGCTTTCAGTCAAAGGGAACGAGATGACATTCTCACCACGGAATCGCTGTTTGATGTTCCGTTTTGTGGAAACTCTGAAATTGAACTGAACAATCTATCTAAACGGAGAACAAGAACTTTTCTACACATGGTAACACTCAGTGATTATGTGCGTCAGGGCATCATCCCCCGTGGCTTAAGATGGCAAAAAGAACCAATGTTGGGGAGCAGAACCACTGACTTTTGTGATCGTTGGTGTGCCATCATAAATAAATGCTCCTTGGACTTAATGACTTTTATCATTGATCAATTAAAACGGGATCTGAATGATATTGATAAGGCCATTGATGATAAAACTGCATCCTTACGCCTTGCAATGACTGAGTCTGAATTTAATGGCGTAATTAAAGCCAACTGTGAAATGCAGGACAAACTTTCCAGAGAAATTAAAGAAATCAAAATCAAGAAGTTCAACAGAGACAAAAAAGACTCAACGAAGGGCTATGTCTATGTTTGGAGAGACCCTGAACGACGAACACCCCGACAACGGCGCAACGAGATGACTACCAATCCTCCTTTGATCAACTGTCATCTACCTCCAGCTCCAGTTCTTTAGACAACAGTCGATGAGGAGCTACAAAACAGCGAAGTCGAGGCCGTCCACGAAATGCCGCATCCGGAGAGGAAACAAGAACCCGCCGGCCGTTGGAGACCACAATCAACGCCTCAGAGGCCGTCGACCCGGTCCCAGAACAAACAACAGAGGATCTGATAGTCTTCAATCTCTCCAGTAAGACATTAAATGCCTCACACTTGTCAGTTTCGAATAAGGGACTATCTTACAAGTTGACCTTTTTAAGTTTTTCCGTAACATTAGATTATGAGAATATTTCAGTAGGTCTAATTCTGACACATTAGAATCAGCAGAGCAACAAAATTTTCCCTCTTCAACAGCTATACAGACACCATTTCGGGCTAAAAGTTATTTTAGTCCCCCTATTAATCGTAGCCCTTCAATTGAAACAACATTGTAATCCCTACAGTAATCTTACAACAGATGAAATTACTGCTTTAAAAGATCTACAAGCCAACACTTCTATTATAATCAAACCAGCAGATAAAGGAGGAGCTACTGTTGTTTTGAATAAGTCTGACTGTGCTGAAGACCGTTTAAGACAAATTTCTGATGACACTTTCTACAAGAGACTGTCTAGCGATCCCACACAATTATTCAAGGAATCTGTTTACAACACTCTGGACCATTTTTTTCAAGAGGGTGAAATAACCAAAAAAGAACTTGATTTCCTAAAAATTGAACATCCTATAATCCCCACTTTCTACACTCTACCTAAGGTCCACAAGAGTTTGCAAAAACCCCCTGGCCGCCCGATTGTGTATCGCTGACGTCATCCATCTCACAATATGTTGACTTTCACATCAGACCTCTAGCTGAATAGGCTCCCTCTTACATCAAAGACACTGATCACATGTTATCTATTGCTGATTCTCTAAACCCTCTTCCTGAGGATGAACTGATTCTCGCTACTTTTGACATGTCCTCCCTCTACACCTCTATCCCTCATGATGGAGGCATGGAGGCATTATGGCCATGGATCATTTTCTGTCTAAAAGGGACTGCAGCTCTCTTCCTTCATTAACTTGTCTTGTAGAATTTGTAAAATTAATTCTCACATGTAATTATTTCATTTTTCAAGACACCTGGTTCCTCCAAAACAGAGGTGTAGCTATGGGAAGCCCTTTTGCACCTTCTTTTGCTAATTTGTACATGGCTTTTTTTGAAGAGATGTACATTTACAATAATACCATCTTCAAAAACAACATAGTGGTATGGAAACGCTTTCTTGATGATGTGTGGGTTCTCTGGCGAGGCAGTGTTGACCAGTTGAAAACATTTTTCAACTATTTAAATAATTGTTCTGATTTTCTTAAGTTCACCATGGATTTTGATTCCAATCGTATTAGCTTCCTTGATTTGTGGATCATACGTGAGAATAACACACTTTACACTGACCTTTTCATTAAACCTACAGCACGCAATAGTCTACTTAGAGCTGCTTCGTGTCACCCTCTCCCTTTAAAAAACAGCCTCCCTTACAGTCAGTTCTGCAGGGTTAAGAGGCTATGTAGCAGACAGTTTAATTTTGATAAAAACATGACTGAGATGAAGAAAAAATTCGGTGCAAGAGGTTACAAGTCAACTCAAATTAATTCAGCTGTGGATCGTATCAACGCCAGACCAGATCTGTTTCAGAGGAAAATAAAAAATAAAAAATCTTCTATTATTTTTTCCACCAAGTATTCTAAACACAGAAGATTGAAGGTATCATTAAGAAACACTGGCACATCCTTCAGTCTGACCCTAATTTTCATCAAATTTATACACATCCCCCTCTTGTGGTCTTTAAACGTGGTAGCAATCTAAGAGACTATCTACTAAGATCAGATTTGGCCCCCCACTTTGGAATCTAGCCAAAGATTACTTATACCTATCCCGGATGGTAACAGATGCTGTGGGTCTTGTGCTCAATGCAATTATACTTACCGATGTAGTACCTATAGACATCCACATTCTGGTAAACCTATCCCCATTAGAGGGGTCATCACTTGCCACACAAAATCTGTGATTTATCTGATTACCTGTCCTTGTGGTAAGACCTACGTAGGCAAAACAAGCAGGGAATCGCGGAGCATCGTAGTACCATCAGATGCAAAAATCTTAATTATCATGTGGCTGCTCATTTTGTGGAAGCTAATAATCCTGTTGCTTCATTGAAATACATAGGTATTGAGAAGGTTTCCCTCCCTGGAAGAGGTGGTAATTTAGAAAACCTCTTAACTAGGAGAGAACATTTCTACATACACTATTTGAACACTCTGGCACCAAATGGTCTGAATGTTGATTACGATTTGAAATGTTTTCTATAACTTTTTGCTCTAGATAAATAGTGTCAGCTCTAGTGACAGAGACCAGGTACAGCTTATATTGCTAATGATGCCTTTTTATAGGTTGATGTGCAGCTGATCTGTTCTTCTTTTCTGTAAATATTGTATATTGGGATCCTGTGCAGAATGTTTTGTATGGCATACTTCCTTTTTCTTCTCTGAAATGGATATTTTGATAGGATTGTATTTATATGGATTGTGATGTTTGATCTCTGATGTGAGTTTTGCAATCAGCTGATTTATTCACTTCTCTGGTGTCAAACATGCAGGTGATTAGTGTCAAATGCAGACCAGGTGTGTACACCAGGTGTGCTCACAGAAGGCTTCATCAGCCACTCCTTTTGGTGTCTCGTGTGTTAAGACTTGACAAAGGCCCTGTGCCGAAACGTTGTCCGAAATAAAATTCCTTTTTTACTTGGAGCTGAGTGTGCGGCGTTCCAGTTTTCTACTCCATCGCCATCACCTCAACAAGACAATCTGCGGCATTATTCTTCTCCTACGTGACATGTAATTTTAAACAAAAAAATCCTAGTCCCCAGAGGATGAATCCTCCTAACTTAGCTGGTACCTTGGGGTTTCCTGTGCCACCACCATCAAGTTGACATTTGTTGTTTTAAGTGAAATGTCTGCACAGCTATTGGGTAGATTGTTGTGAAATTTGGTTCAGACATTTATGCCCCCTCAGGATGTCGTGTAACCACTTTGATGATCTCCTCACTTTTGATTTAGGGTCATTATCAAGTCAAAATGTAAATGCAACGACCTGCAAAACTAATTCAGTACTTACTTATGAATCACATCCCCTGCTTCCTCTACACTGAGTCCAGATAGAGTTCTGGCCTGAATAGCCAGTGGTTTAGGGCAGATCTTCCCTGGGTTCTCTTTGCGAAGTTTTGAGAGGCTTTCCCTGTCTCCATTTCCAGAGGGGTTGTCTCTGTCAAACCAGTCTGTCCAGCATCTTGGACCAGGGCCTTTCATTGAACGTAAATTAGTAACAAGACATTTTAAATCTTTATGGAATTGCACATTCTGATTTGTCAAATATCTATATCACCACAAAGATGGATGAAATGTGAATGTAAAAAGGCAATATGTAATCTTCTTAACAATGCACATCAATGTGCTAATACAGTACCTCCTCCATCACAGAACGAAGACGGGCAGCGGAAACGAACACGGTAGTCATTGCACATCGTGTTTTTGGATTGGTCCTCATTTCTGCAGATGAATCCTGAAGCTGTGTCACTCCTGAAAAACGAAACACAGAGTAGCACTCAAATAATCTAGTGGATGCATCCACTCAAGGTTGTTTTTTCTTTCTCAGCCATGCTATCTGCAGGGTTGTAAGGATGGCAGTGTCAATCTGTCAATCTTTCTGCTGGTAGTTTGGTCCACCACTTTGGTACAAACTAAAATATTTCCATATTCATGGAGTGAAATTTCATACAAACAATTGTGGTCACCAGATGATGAGTTCCCCTAATTTCGGTGATCCCCTGTGTTTATATGTACCACCACCATGGAGGAGACATTTGTTGTTTTAAGTGAAATGTCTCTTCAACCATTGGGTGGACTGTCATGAAATATGATTCAGACATTTATGCCCCTGTCACGATGTGGTGTAATGACTTTGGTGATCTCCTGACTTTTAATCTAGTCTCATCATCAGGTCCAAATTTAAATTTAAACACCCGCAGAAGTGATGACATTCCAATCAGTCTTGGTTGTATTATGTGTTTAGTGTGACTAGCAAACATTAGCACTCTTACACACTAAATGAAGATAGCGAATATTGTAAACTTTATACAATCCCAATTTCAGTATGTTCCCACTGTCACATTTGCAGATGGGGCAAACAACTGCTGTTCATAAGCACAGCTTCACAGAGACTAGCATTTACAATGTGCTGTGATTTTTTGATGCTCATTGGTACCTAGCACATGGCTGATCAATAGAACAGAACAGAATGTGAAAAGTGGAAACAGTGGAGACATGTTGGGTCTCACCAGATAAACAAACACATACAGTAGTAAAGCCAATGCAACCCATTTTGTAGAATGCAATATGAATCACTGCATTAAATTCATTCAAATTATTCATACTCATTCAAAACTCACTTATGAATCACATCCCCTACTTCAGCTGCACTGAGTCCAGATAGAGTTCTGGCCTGAATAGCCAGTGGTTTAGAGCAGATCTTCCCTGGGTTCTCTGTGAGAAGATTGGAGAGGTTTTCCCAGTCTCCATTTCCAGAGGGGTTGTCTCTGTCAAACCAGTCTGTCCAGCATTTTGGACGAGGATCTTTAATGTGGAAAAAAAAAAATAAAAAATAGCCACAATCTTTCTAGAATTGCACATGTTGAGGTTGGCCAAACATAAAAAAAGGTCATGGTAATCGTAAGCGCTAATATCATAAGCAACTGGACTTGCTTGCGTTTCTTGAAGACGTTTCGCCTCTCATCCAAGAAGCTTCTTCACGTGACCCCAACGACTCTGCAAGGGTTCCCACCCACACAGGGTTTATAGCCTGCAACTTCGTACCAGTCATTTAGAACTAAAGAGGCTTCTTGGATGAGAGGCGAAACATCCTCAAGAAACGCAAGAAAGTCCAGTTGCCTACGATATTAGCACTTACGAAAGGTAGATGAAGTGTGAGCGTAAAAACAAAAGGTGTATCTTTCCAAACATTGCTCATACGTACCTTCTCCATTACAGAAAGAGATGGGGCAGCTGAAACGAACACGATAGTCACTACACCCTTTCTTCTTGCACTGGTCCTTGTTTCTGCAGATGAATCCTGAAGTTGTGTCACTCCTGAAAAAAGAAACACAGAGTGGCACTTACTAAAAATAATCTCATAGCTGCATCCACTTAAAGTGAAAGTTTGGATTTTTTGACATGGGGCTGTATAAGGTATTTATCAATAGTCACTGTATTTCAAACAGTAGAAAGCTTTTGTGTGCTTCCCGTTTGGAGATGCTAATGAAACTAGCACCCCAGAAACTCAGCAATGAATTGGATGAGGGTTTTCCACAAAACTTGTTTTTACCCCTTAAAAAAAAGGTCTTACCTAAAAAAAATCTGTCCAATTGGATGCTGTGTTTAGAATATTATCACCACTTTACCTTGCTGTCAGACAGCCCTGTCCTTTGGCACTACATTTGCTCAACCATTTAATATCTGTATTCCTATGCATAAGCGCAGTTGTGCCGCATACTATATTACGCCACAGGTCAGCAGTGTGGGTCAGGCTTTCAGCGGGTTTATAAATGAGACAGCAAATACAAAATTAAAGCTGCAAGCAGCTGTGACCGGGCCCTCGCTCTCCCGCGTCTACGCAGGGGGCCAGCAGCACGCATCACTGAAGTGGTTATGTGAAAACTCAGAGTAAGTTAAACCTGACGTGGTGTGACGTTTCATCTTCCTACTCCAAGAAAATTCCTATGGGGAGGGGTTTTTGAAAATTTCAAGGGGGACTATAGAGGCATTTTGTCCCCCCCATGGGCGATGGCCCTATCAGATGTAAGAGCTTGCCATTCTTGACCTGACCTAATATTTTGTCCTCCTCAATTAGACAAAATTAGGAGGCCACCTCAGTACACCACCACCATTCACTATGACCTCAATAATAAACAAAGTAGAGTCACCACTTTCTAGACGATGTCAACAATAACCGAAAATTTGTAAGCTTCAGGGAAAAAATCATGGTATAGTTGTTTTACTGGATTACATTAGATTACACAGGTGTACACAAAGTGGCCAGTGACTGTATGTTACATACATACAGATTTCCTCAAATAGTAGCCGGGGCTACTATTAACAAAATAATAGTTTGGGACCAGGCTACAAATAGGGGCAGGCTACTATTTGAAGGAGGCTTTCAATTAAAAAAATTAAAAAAAAAAAAAAAAAAAAAAAATCACAGCCAAATTTGAAAATACAAATACTGTATTTTTTTTAATTTAAACAGCAGAAATATTTATGTAAACCTGTATTTACAGTAAAAATGAATATTTTCTATATAGTATTACAAAGAAAGTACTGTATTATTTATAGTAACAACGTTTACATTAACAGTAAAAATAGTTTTTGGTGTTTTTGTAAATCACCAATATTTACTATTGACTACACCACAGTGTACTAGTTGTCCTGCCTTGAAACAGCGAATCATCTCATCCTCTGTCCCATCTACAGCCACCGTGATGCCACACACCTTACAAGACAACATGCCACAAATTAATTTTAAAACTAGGCTACATTAGTAATAATGACTTTTTCTCTCACAATTTTGATTAGGAATAGCAATTTCTTTTTTTCCATTACTGGCGAAAATGGGCTTCCATAGATAAAGATGGTTACACACCCTAAGCAGGCGTCATATGCCAGCTGTTTCCACTTGCCACACAATAAATATTTGTGCGCTGAGGTTTGTGCCAGGCGGACATGATTGCCAGTATTTTTTCATTATTGCAAGAAATTCCATTGACTCATTCACAAGTCAAAAATGTGATTTACCTGAAAGAAACATGCAATATTTACATCTAAGATCATAGAAAAATAGCCAACCAAGTACAATGATGTCCTCCAAGATAATATATGCCACTTTGTTTGCAGTAAACAAAAATTTTGGGGGGGGGGGGGGGGGCACGTGTCCCCTTGAATGTATATGGTGACTACCCTGTCAGACATGCATAATTAGGCTACAGTTGTCTGGGTGCGCAAAGGTGAAGTGCGCTGGTCTTGTCATACAAAGTTTGATGGAGTGTCAACTGGAGCCTGTATCACAAAGCAAGATCAACCTTTCCTGGGTTACCCAGACCTATCCTGGGTTGACTAACCCTAACAATGGCAATCAGGATAATCGGTATCACGACGCTGGATATCAACTCGGTAACTCAACCCAGAGTTGCCTTATCAAGAGCCATGAACGCGCACGCAGTGGACCAATCACAATCATGAGAGAAGCGCAACGTCACTGGGCGTCACTCAACGTCACTGAGCGTCCTCACAGAGCGCCGAATGTGAGGAAAAAAGTATTTCTCATGTGAGGATCAGAAATTAATTCTACTAAAATATGAGGAGGAGAAAAGCAACATTACAGAAAAGGCCAACACTGTGGCAGCTGCAGGAGGAGGAAACATGCATGGCAACGCATAACGGGATGAATAATGTTTAGTTTTAGTTTAGATTAGTTTATTTGCACATAATGTTAAAAACAGACAGTATAACATTTACAAGATTAAAAAAAGAAAAGTGCCGTAGAGGTTAGAAGCCACTAAAAGCTTATCAAAGAAATCTCCCGTCAAAACATCATTGAAATCACATAATAGAGAAGAAAAAGAAACAGGTAAGGAAAGAAGAAAAAGAGGAGGAGAGAGGGAAAAATCAAGACAAAACAAGGTAGCAAATAAATTATGTGTAGGTTAAATGACTCATCACTGGTTCAAGTAGCTACAGTACCTGTACCTGTACATCTGACACTGATCACACCCTTGAATCCCATGAAATCAATTCTGCGCAGATGAATTGCGTGTATTACAATTATCGTCTAACATCATTGCGTCTGATAAATTGGTCTTCTTTGCCATAACGTTATATATGCTACAATAAAGCTTAAAGCTGACGCCACAATTAAATCACATCTACACCAAATTGAAAGTCTGAATAAAATCATCCTGATATTGAGCTGTGTTAAATTAACAGCTGCGCAAAAATATACCTAGTCTCCCTCTTTAAAAAACAAAAAGGAAAATCCCTCAAACACCATTAAGTGTAGACATGATAGGCTACTTTCAACATTTCCAGCAGCAAAGCTGTCAATTAAGCCCATTATCTTTAACAGGGATCATTTCCTCCAACAAAACAAAATGTTGGCACTAATTAATGGTGCTATTAAGTGTCCACAAATGATCAGTTTCTTTCTTATGAAATTTCGACTTCTTTCCACTCCTTTTTGAACAATCTTTTCATTGTCTGTTGTTGTTGCTTTCTCAAAATAAACTTTCAAATCAAAATCAATCAAATGAATTAAACTTCCCGTCATGACTGGGCTGCATTTCTGTCAGCAGAGTTATTTTTTTTCCAAACACCTTATTGGCCAGTGGGTGGTGCATTTTATAGGATCAGATTCAACCCTGACCTTACCCTGCTCCGGAGCAGGATAGCCGTTCAGAGTTAGTTAGCATGGTGATCTACCCTGATAAGAACTGAACCGGCTTCGTGAGACCGAAAACCCAGGGTTAACCCTGAAGTTACCTGGCTAAGACTTTAATCCTGCGTCATGATACAGGCCCCTGGTGGCAAGATAGTTATCAACCAGTGTTGATAAACAAAAGAATATTGGTCATGGCCGAAATAAAGATTACGGTTTTTTACGGAAGTACGGTTAATGCGTTCAAGGTCTTCTGACTCTTCAAAAGTTGACATGGTGCCTCTAGCTCAAAGTATGAGGGACAAGAAGAGGTTGAAAGTCGATGAGTTTTGAAGAGGATTTGAAGATTTTCCAATTTACTTCCATTCACACTAATTAGACTGCCACCAGAGCGCCACCTATTGGCCGATTTGCACCAAATTTCGCACAAACCCTTGTCGGGCCATGGAACACAATTAGCAAAAGTGTTGTGGTAATCCGACTGTATTTGGTCAAGATATGAAAGATTGTCTGTTTTGAAAATAATATGCAGGAATTTGTTGTTTTATATTTTGGGCGTTTTCTGGACAAACAAAATTCTTTTAATAACTTTTTGTCAGGAGGGTCCACAGATGCTTCATGCAAAGTTTGATGCAAATTAGTCAAATCGCCTAGGAGGAGTTCGAAAAAGTAGGTTTCTCATTGTTCGCAATTTTGCAAATGGAAATTTAATGCAAAAGTGAGCGTGCCTTACATCACACAATTCAGCTGAATTCAGGGAACACTGAGATATAAAGTTTCAAAATGTGCGACATGTTATGTGGGAGTTGTGGGCCAAAAACGCTTTTGCATTGAAAATAGTGCCACCTGCTGGTCATTTTTGGTGTGTGAGTTACAGGAGCCAGTCTTTACCACCCCTATCAATTTCATTTCCATAAGTGTTATGGTGTTGGCACAGTGCCAAATATTAAGTTACACTGCCACCACAGCGCCTCCTAGTGGCAGATCAGTAACTCCTTTGTCAGATATCCTCAGGAGGGCATTGACAATAATTGTTCTAAGTTTCGTGTTAATCCGAGCAACTGATGTGGAGATATAAAATACTTCAATTTAAAGAGCGCCACCTTGTGATCATCGCCTGACATTTTGCACAGAGCCTCAGGGGCTCATGGGGAAGTACTAAATTGAGTTTCATATCATTCCAACACACCATTGTGGAGATATGCAACACTTCCTGTTTTGTACCAAATCTGCAGGAAGCTGCTATTTAATAACTTCAGTATTCTTTGGAATATCAAAATTCTTTTAATAACTTTTTGTCAGAAGATGCTGTGTGCAAAGTTTCATGCAAATTGGTGAAATTGCCCAGGAGGAGTTTGAAAAAGTAGGTTTGCGACATTTTGCGAATTTGCAAAAAAAAAAAAAAAGTTAGGCGGAAATGGGCGTGGCCTATGTCACGAGATTCAGCACAATTCACTGAAGGCGTGGATACAAGGTTTTTGAATGTGCCACAAAGAATATGGGAGTTATAATCCAAAATGCACTGTCCTTGATTATAGCGCCACCTAGTGGTGGAAATTCAGGATGACAATAGATTATAAAATTTTTCGCCAGACCAAACGCGTGTGCCATATTTGATGAGTTTTTGAATTTGGGAAAGGGGCCAAATTGGGGATTATATGCGCAGAATAATAATAATAATTAAAGCTACAAGCAGCGATGAACGGGCCCTCGCACCTTCACGCAACTCGGGTGGGCTGGCAGGAAGCCTTCTGGCACGTTGGTTCATTTCTGTCAAAGTTAGACATCGCATGCATGTGTGACTTTGCATATCCTTGATACAGTGCAGGAATGACATATTTTACATTTTGTATCACTTCCTCTTTCCACTAGAGGGAGTTGGAGAATGCACTAATCATACATCATGTTTTTATACATCAAATATACACCACAGCATGTAACTTTCAGATAAATCTAAAGATAAGTGTTTGATGAGACCTACTTCCTGTCGCCACTAGGTGGCACTATGAGTATCAGGAAATATGGCAATGAAAATGTGCTCAGGGCGGGACTAATATGAATCATGTGAAGTTTGGTGGAGACTGGACCATTTATGCTAACGCTACAGCAATTTAGTTTTTCATGGCGAGACCTCAAGATTCAACGCTCGGCAGTGGGCGCGCCATTCAACATTGGGCAGATCCTATGATAACTTTTGGTCACAACATAGTCACGCCTACATACACCAAGTTTGGAGCAAATCTGATTAAATTTGTAGGACAAGTTTGTTAATTTACAAGCCCTGGAAATGGGCTCAGTGGCATAGGTAAATTCAAAATAGTAGACTTCCTGTTGGGTTTGGAGCATGGCTTCAAGAGGCTTTTTTGTATGTAATAGAGTGTTACAGGTGCCTACCAAGTTTCATACATGCAGGTCAAACCAGCTTTGGGGGCTGCTTAATTGAAAGATTCTAGGGGGTGCTGTTGAGCCATCTTGGTGCATCAAAGCACAAAAATCACATCAGACAATAGGATTTGTGACCTGTGATGTGTATGCCACGTTTGGTGAGTTTTCAAGCATCCCTTGTCCCTTCAAAACAACATCGTGTTTGATGGCGAACAAGGCGGCGCCACGGTGACAGCGTTTGATGAAAACTCAAAAGCTTCATTTTTAAGCATCATCAAGGTCTAAGGACTTAGACCAGCAAGTTTGAGGTGGGTCTGATTAACCTGCTAGAAGAGGGACATCAAACAATGTATAAAGTAGCTTTCTGTTGCCAGTAGGTGGTGCTATGGCGGTGATTCAAAATTCCTCTGTAGATGTGTTCAGGGCTGGACTGTCATCATATGTGTGAAGTTTTGGCAAGATATTCCCACATGGAGTCAAGTTACAGCAACGTTTATCATCATGGTGAAACATCAAAGTTTGCCGCCAGGCCGTGGCCACGCCCTTCGATGAAAACTCACAGTTTCCACAATGAAGTGTCATCAACGTCTTATGACTTTTTTCACCAAGTTTGAGATGGATCTGGTCAAGTCTGTAGGATATGTACATTAAAGTCTAAAACATGACATTTCCTGTTGCCAGTAGGGGGCGCAATATTTATCTCTAATTATTGACATGTAGATGTGTTCAGGGCGGGACTGGCATCAATCCTGTGAAGTCTGGGAAATATTGGACCATGTATGCTGGAGTTATAAACTACTTCCTGTTTAGTGGCGAGACCCCTAACTTTGACGCCATCCCACGGTCACACGCATTGATGAAAACTCAAGCTTTTGATAACCCTTAAAATATCACCCTTAAAGACCCTTAAAATATCAAATTTTTCACCAGTTCTGATATATCTGCAAAGTTTCATGAGTTTTTGGGTATGTTAAGCCTCCCAAAAAGGCAATTCATTTGGAGGAAGAAGAATAATAATAAAAAATCGTTGCATTTCAATAGGGTCCTCGCACCGCTAGGTGCTCGGGCTCTAATAATAATAAACAGCGCGATTTCAATAGGGTCCTCACAGACAACTTTGTCGTCACTCGGGCCCTAATAATAGTAAAAATAATAATAATCATAAGTTCTCAAAATATTCTCAAAACATAATCATAGTCTTTCAAATATGTGGGTTATGTATGACTTTGGGATGCAGTACTTTTTGTAGGAAAACATACAAAAAGAAAAAAGAAAAAGAAAAAGAACAGCCTGATTGGCGCAGCTCCAATGATGCCAATGTCAGTCTCTCAGTCTTTCTGTTTGTCGGTCAGTCCACAACTCAGTCTGAAATATCGCCAAAAAGTTTGAATGGGTTGCCATGAAATTTCCTACAGACAATCCTGGTTCCCAGAGGATGAACTCTTCCAATTTAGGTGATCCCCTGGGTTTGGTGATCTCCTAACTTTTAATCATCAGGTCAAAATTTAAATTTCAACACATGCAAAAGTATTTCAGTCCTTACTTGTAAATAATCTCCCCTGCTGCAGCTGGACTGAGTCCAAGTAGAGTTCTGGCTTCAATACCCAGTGGTTTAGCGCAGATCTTCCCTGGGTTCTCTTTGCGAAGATTGGAGAGGTTTTCCCAGTCTCCATTTCCAGAGGGGTTGTCTCTGTCGAACCAGTCTGTCCAGCATCTTTGAAAAAAGTACTGACTTTGAAATAAAGTAACAACAATTCGTCAAATGTCAAAGAAATACAAAGACAGATGAAATGTGAGTGTGAAAATAAAAGTTGTAATCTGCTTAACACTGCTCTTTAAGTGTTACAGAACATGACTTGTGTGTCATTCAGTTTGTTTAACTGCATGTAACAGAGACTTGCTCTGCTCATTCTCTGGAGTTACAAGGTTTTATTTTTTCCACACTCACAGAGATAGTGCATGTTGGGGTGTGAATATTATCAGACTTCATTGACTTACTGTGTACTGTAAGTCGGTCCCACTGCATAAGGCACACCATTGGACTGCTGGTTGCTTTCTGGCAAAAGTAATCAGAAAAATGATAAAGCCTATACTGTGGCTGTGTATATTTCTAATTAAAATGTGATAAAATTGTATGTGTCATCATGCAGTTATTGAGAGGAACCTACCAAAAAACAGTCCTGCAACAATGGCAACACTGATCTTTTAGAGAAAATGGAAAATAAAAGAAGTTTCAATGACACTGAACATACAGAACATGTAAATCTAATTTGTAGAAAAGTCATACATTACCAATTTCATCATGATTCCAGATAATGAGGGACCTTTAAAAGTTACAGGAAAGTATAACATTCATCGAGATGTACATAATATTTAAATTATTTACTTTTTTATTTAACACATCTGGATTTAAATTTGCAACATAAACTTACAATAAAGTGCCACATCATAATAACACTAAGTGTTAAATACAATTGTATGAAGTTAAATAATATTCTCAAAATTAAGTGTAAAAGAGACAATATGTCACCCTTCTTCTATAAAAAACATGAGAGACTCACCCAAAGGTCATCTCAGTTGAACGGTACGGTTGCCTGTGTGGGTTAATGTGCCTCTCCTGTCTCTCACATTAAATACACCTCGGGAAGATATTTAAATATTGACACATGTAAACAGTCATGTACAACAGTGTCATGTGCTGCAGACCTCACCCACAGAAAACATTCTCCCATTCAAAGGGTTGAATGAAAAAACAATGTTTGGAGATGAGGTGTAGACCTCCACCAATCTTCTCTGATTACTTTAAATAAATACTTTGTGCATACCTGTTTCACATGGACAAATGCAAATACAAAGGGGATGTGTCCGGTGAAAAGTGCTGAAATGTTATACTCTTTACTTCACTATATCTATTCAATAGCTATAATTAGTAGTTACTTTTCAAATTAAGATTTAACATACAGAATATAGAGTATGATCAGTTTATAAAACATGATCAATTGTTACAGACCAATGACAACATTTAAGTACTGGTCCATAATGTAATAGTAAGGTTAGGGTTAGGATTAGAATTTGGGTTTCAATTTGGCTGGACTGGTCTGCTGATCTGGTGTGTAACATGGATGGAGAGGAATGGTGGTGTGGAAAAGTTTTGCTTCTCCGCTCAGAGGACCAAGGTTCAATCTCCAAGCAAAGGGTAGACCACTGGACCAGAGGGCTTATCGTGGTGGAGGAGTTTGAGTGCCCTAATGACCCTAGGAGCTATGCTGTCGGGGGTATTTTGCCCCTGGTAGGGTTTCCCATGGCAGATTGGTTCTGGGCAAAGGGTCAGACGAAGATCGGTTCAAAAGACCCTTCATGATGGATACAAACAAGGACACGTGTACCCGGCCCGGAGGGTTACCGGGGCCCCGCCCTGGAGCCAGGCCTGGGGTTGGGGCCCGTGGGCGAGCACCTGGTGGTCGGGCCTTCGCCCATGGGGTCCAGCCGGGCCCAGCCTGAACCAGCTACATGGGCTCGTCCCCCTGCAGGCCCACCACCCGCAGAGGGATCCAGAAGGGTTCGGTGCAATGTGGATTGGGCAGCAGACCAAGGCGGGGGCCTTGGCGGTCCGATCCTCGGTTACAGAACTTGGCTCTTGGGACACAGAATGTCACCTCTCTGGCGAGGAAGGAGCCGGAGCTTGTGGAAGAGGTTGAGCGCTACCGGCTAGATATAGTCGGCCCCACCTCGACACATAGTTCCGGCTCTGGAACCCTAGTCCTTGAGAGGGGTTGGACTCTCTCCTTCGCTGGAGTTGCTCCGGGTGAGAGGCGGAGGGCTGGGGTGGGCTTTCTGATAGCCCCCAGACTCTCTGCCTGTACGATGGGGTTTACCCCGGTAGACGAAAGGGTTGCTTCCCTGTGCCTTCGGGTCGGGGAACAGGTCCTGACTGTTGTCTGTGCTTATGCACCGAACAACAGTTCAGAGTACCCACCCTTTTTGGAGTCCCTGGGATGGGTGCTGGACAGTGCCCCGATCGGGGACTCTATTGTTCTGCTGGGGGACTTCAACGCTTAGTGTGCAATGACAGCGGGACCTGGAGGGGCGTGATTGGGAGAAACGGCCTGCCCGATCTGAACCCGAGTGGTGTTCAGTTATTGGACTTCTGTGCGGGTCGCAGTTTGGCCATAACTAACACCATGTTCAAACATAAGGATATCCATCAGTGCACGTGGCACCAGGACAGCCTAGGTCGCAGGTCAATGATCGACTTTGTAGTCGTATCAGTTGACCTGCGGCCATATATTCTGGACACTCGGGTGATGAGAGGAGCAGAGCTGTCAACTGATCACCACCTGGTGGTGAGTTGGATCAGATGGTGGGGGAAGACGCCGCGCAGACCTGGCAGGCCCAAACAAACAGTGAGCGTCTGCTGGGAATGCCTGGCGGAAGAACCTGTCCAGATGATCTTCAACTCCCACCTCTGGGAGAGCTTCGACCGCGTCCTGAGGGCAGAGGGGGACATTGAGTCTGAATGGGCCTTGTTCCGCCCTGCCGTTGTCGAGGCGGCGGTTGTGAGCTGTGGTCGCAAGGCCACTGGGGCCAGTCGTGGCGGTAATCCCCGAACCCGCTGGTGGACACCAGAGGTGAGGGGAGCCGTCAAGCTGAAGAAGGAGGCCTACAGGGCATGGTTGGTCTGTGGGTCTCCAGAAGCACCTGACGGGTACCGGCGGGCCAAGCGGAGTGCAGCGGCGGCAGTCGTTGAGGCAATAACTCGGGCGTGGGAGGAGTTCGGTGAGGCCATGGAGGAAGACTATTGATCGGCTCCAAAGAGGTTCTGGCTAACCATCCGGCGCCTCAGGGGGGGAAGGCGGCAACTTGCTCACACTGTTTACAGTGGGGGCGGGAAGCTGCTGACGTCAACTGGGGACATTGTCAGGCGGTGGAAGGAATACTTTGAGGAGCTCCTCAATCCCACCAACACGTATTCCAGTGAGGAAACAGAGACGGGGGTCTCGGGGGCGGGTCGTCCAATTTCTGGGGCAGAAGTTGCTGAGGTAGTGAAACAACTCCGAGGCGGTGGAGCCCCGGGGGTGGATGAGATTCGTCCTGGATATCTCAAGGCTCTGGATGTTGTAGGGCTGTCCTGGCTGCACGCCTCTGCAACATTGTGTGGACATCGGGGGCAGTGCCTCTGGAGTGGCAGACCGGGGTGGTGGTCCCCATTTTCAAGAAAGGGGACCAGAGGGTGTGTTCCAACTACAGGGGGATCACACTCCTCAGCCTACCCGGTAAGGTCTACTCCAGGGTGCTGGAGAAGAGGGTCCGGTCGATGGTTGAACCTCAGATCGAGGAGGAGCAATGTGGTTTTTCGTCCCGGATGCGGAACCGTGGACCAGCTCTTTACCCTCGCCAGGGTGCTAGAGGGGGCATGGGAGTTTGCCCAACCAGTCCACATGTGTTTTGTGGATTTGGAGAAGGCTTACGACCGTGTCCCCAGGGGCATCCTGTGGGGGGTGCTCCGGGAGTATGGGGTTGGTGGCCCCTTGCTAAGGGCCATCCAGTCCCTGTACCGAAGGAGCATGAGTCTGGTTCGCGTGGCTGGCAGTAAGTCGGACCTGTTCCTGGTGAGGGTTGGACTCCACCAGGGCTGCCCTTTGTCACCGGTTCTGTTCAGAACTTTTATGGACAGAATTTCTAGGCGCAGCTGAGTGGTGGAGGGCGTCAGGTTCGGTGACGGGAGGATCTCGTCCCTGCTTTTTGCGGATGACGTGGTCCTCCTAGCTCCATCGAACAGTGACCTCCAGCTCTCGCTGGGGCGGTTCGCAGCCGAGTGTGAAGCGGCTGGGATGAGAATCAGCACCTCCAAGTCTGAGGCCATGGTCCTCAGCTGGAAAAGGGTGGATTGCCCACTCCAGGTCAGGGGGGAGGTCCTTCCTCAGGTGGAGGAGTTTAAGTATCTCGGGATCTTGTTCACGAGTGAGGGTAGGATGGAACGGGAGATTGACAGGTGGATTGGGGCGGCGTCAGCAGTGATGCAGGCGATTAACCAGTCCATTGTGGTGAAGAGGGAACTTAGCCAGAAAGCGAAGCTCTCAATTTACCGGTCAATCGAGCGAGTACAAGCGGCCGAAATGAGTTTCCTCCGCAGGGTGGCTAGGCTCAGCCTTAGGGATAGGGTGAGGAGCTCAGACATCCGGGAGGGACTCGGAGTAGAGTCGCTGCTCCTCCACATCAAGAGGAGCGAGTTGAGGTGGTTCGGGCATCTGGTAAGGATGCCTTCCAGACGCCTCCCTTGGAAGGTGTTTCAGGCATGTCCAACCGGGAGGAGACCTCGGGGCCGCCCCAGAACACGCTGGAGGGACTACATCACCCGGCTGGCCTGGGAACGCCTCGGGGTTCCCGCGGAAGAGCTGACGGAAGTGGCTGGGGAGAGGACTGTCTGGGCTTCTTTGCTGAGGCAGGCCCCCCCGCGACCCGGATAAGCGGAGGACGACGTGTACGAGTACGAGTACTTCACATGAGTAAATGTTGTTGCTGATACTTCTGTACTTTTACAGACATTTTGAGAACTTTTAATGTGTAGAGTATTTTCATACATTTTACTTTTACTTAAATAAATTATTTGAATACTTTATCTGGGTAGTGGGTAGTGACCTGTGGTCATAAGTTCTGGGTAATGACCAAAGAATGAGATCGTGGATACAAGCGGCCAAAAAGGAGTTTCCTCGGTGGGGTGGCAGGGCTCAGCCTTAGAGATTGGGTCAGGAGTTCAGACATCCAGAGGGAGCTGTGGGTAGAGCGAAAGGGGCCAGTTGAGGTGGTTCGGGCATCTGATCAGGATGCCTCCTGGGCATCTCTTGTTGGAGGTATTCCAGGCACGTCCCACTGGTAGAAGGCCCTGGGGCAGACCCAGAACACATCAGAGGTATTACATGTCTCATCTGGCCTGGGAACGCCTCGGGGTCCTCAAGGAGGAGCTGGAAAGCGTTGCTGGAGAGAGGGACGCCTGGGGTGCTTTGCTCGGTCTGCTGCCCTTGAGACCCAACCTCGGATAAACGGATGAAAATGAATAGATGGATAGTATTCATCTATCAGTGTTGCGCAGTCGACAGCTGACAGCTTGTATTAGCTTTCATTTTACATTTTTACAGTACATGTATCTCCAGATGTATTGATTTTTGATGTTTATGATAAAATGAAGAGTTCCTTTATGTGTTGAGAAAATTCTCTGACTTCTCGAGCTAAATAAACTTTTTGAAAACCATCTTGGATCAGCTGGAAAATGCATTGTCACAAAGCTGAAAACAAGGTTGACTTTTTAGAGATACATGGCTCTCACAGGACAACACTGCTGCAAACATAAGATGATCTTGTAGAATATGATGCATCGCTGTGAATTAAATTACCCCAAAGTATAAAAAGGCTTTAAATACTGAAATAAATGATTTAAATACGTTACTGTGGGGCAGCTGTGGCTCAGGAGGTAGAGGTCATCCACTAATTGGAAGATCAGCAGTTCAGTCCCCAGCTCCTCAAATCCGCATGTCGAAGTGTCTTCGGGCGAGAAACTGCACCCCAAATTGTGTGTGTGCATAGGAATGTTTAACTGAGCAGCATGTATGGTAGCCTTTAAATGTAGTGGTAAAGTACCATGAGTGATCAGACATATACAAATACAAGTCTGTTTACCATGCACCACTGGTAGGCACACAACAGGATCTGTGTCCAAAGCTAACTTTCTTTGTTATTTCTTTCAGTCATGTGTCTCTGTATTAGTGCATCCTACTGTTACTGTGTCACCTGGCACTTGCTTTAAAAGAAAACAAAGTCTCTGCCATTAAAATTGTGTAATCGCACGTTAAACAAACTTTGCCACAGCAACACTCAGTCAGGCAGCAGTGAAACTTAGATTGGGTGTGTCTTAATTACATAGACAAACCATGACATGTGAGAGTCGTTTTACCCATACGTCACAGTGGATGATCCACAGTCACATAGTCAATAGTTTTTAGTGTCTTAGGTATGAAATAGTTTCAATGAAGATCTGCATTGTATTGTTGGCATTGTTGTTGATGCTTTTTGTTTGTTTGTTTAGGCAATTTGAGTTTGGAATATTAAGAAGCATTACAGTTTTACCTTTTGCTAAGCCCCGCCCCTTGTGATGGTCCGACAAGCTGTTGCAGTAAGCATGGAGCCCACACGGTAACTAACTGCACTCCCCGAAGAAATATTATCATATTTTTGGAAAACTGAAAGAGTGATTCCAGAGAGAAGCAGACAGAGGGGTCTACAGTCTGTGTTTGAAGGATATATCCAGGATGTCAAACTGACTCAGCAGCAACAACAGGTTAAAAAGACAAAGATAGTTAGAAGCTAAAGCTGAACTATAGGCTACAGATCACAGTGTAAAAGTGAACCACCACATCACTGCTGATCGCCACACAAGACAATGAATATAACCAGCTGTGTGGCATCGCAGTGTGTGCAGATGAATGTTAAGCTGTGCCACTGCCACCACCAAGAGCTCCACTGCTGGACAGGCAGGGATCTCCAGGGGAAGTCGAACAACGTTCATCTGCGCACAATGCAATGACACAGAGCTGGTTGAATATCAGCAAAGTTTCCCTGCTTCCCTTCACTACAGCAGGATCGGTCTTTATTCACTGTTATAATCATTAAAAAGCAAAAGCAGCATATGTATACATCAGGGCAGTAGTCACCATATACATTGAGGGGGACATATCCCCCCAGTGTTCAGATATGCCCAAAATGTCCCCCCAGTATATAACTGAAACTGAAAAACAACAACAAAAAAAGTTTTTTTCCCATTGCTATTCTACGGCAGCCTTGTAGCCCAGGTTCTGCTGTTTAATTTGAAGTGCAACATCAAACGTTTATCTTTTTCCAACCTCTCCAGGTAATGAGTATCATTAATACACGATGTGCCCCAGGCACAACATTTAGCTCCAAATCCACAAAACCAGCCTGAAAATGAAGGAAATCTGATACTGTAGTGTAATGTTTACTGAAGTGTGTATACTGTACCTTTAAGTTGACTTTTAAAGATACGTGTTGAAGCAATGTACTCTGTGCACTGACACCCACTAGTTTATTATTTCATGTATTCCTATGACACACACACACTCACTGAGCATTTAAGTATTGTGGTGGAGAAATACCTAGGCATCATTTCTAAAATAGCATGAGGATGAGCTCAGAAACACTGGTGGAAAGTTAGGGGAATTACAGCTTGTCCTGAGAATGACCCTGGTAAGAGGAGGCAGTCTTAGATTGTCCAGGAAAACATTACGAGTACAAGTAAAGAGGTGGAGTTTAGGATGAAAGGAGGAAAAGTGAAGGCTCAGCAGAAAATATGACACCGTTATGGTGATAGGATGAAAGGGAAAAAGTAGAAACTCAGCAGAAATGTGACATCACAGCTGTGTTGTTGTCGGACCCTGGTCTGAACTCATAGGTGAATATACTGGATTTATTTGTTCCCTTTGTTTATTTCTAATGTGACAGCTGCACATTCTACAGCTCTTTAAACACTACACACATTTAGACAAGCACTATATTTCAAGCACGTAAGCACTATATGTACCATCCCATAATGAAGGACACGTGGAAATCATTTAAGTTTTGGGGCAAATCAAAGTGAAATTAATTTTACTTAGTGAATAGGCTATTCTCTGTAATAAATACCAATAAACTAATCAATTTCCTGTAACACTTTACAATGGCACACAAAAAAACGAGTAGTTACTAAGGAACTAATAAGGAACAAATGAGTTACAAACCATTAGTTAATGGTCAGTTCTTGAGTACCTCCCAGTCAAATGTGACAGAGTAGCTAATGATTAGTTAATTCATAATGACTGAGGGAACTAGTCGTTTTTTGTGTAACCCAATTTTCGAAATCAAAGGACTTCAGCAAATCATGACCAAGCATAAAACCTAACCCAATGCGGTAATGTTATGGTAGTTTGAAGGAAATATGTCACATTTCATATGGATGTAAACCTCATCCTGATTAATGATATCGTGAACTGTATGATATCTTTGATGTTATAGATGGCTTATTTTAGAGCCAGTGTGGCCCAATGGACCAGAGAACAGTGAGAGCAGCTACAGCACTGCAAAAAAAATAAAATGGTGTAACTCAGATTTTCAGCATCAGATGGACTTTAGCTTCCTGTGGAAAAAAGTAAGTGCAGTAAGTGCTACTGCAATTGCATGGCTGTGTTCGGGGGCATGCATGCAACGTTACGGCCGTAGAAGTTTAACAGCTGTTATTCTATTTTTATGGTTATGGCTAAACAAGTTGGATAAAGTGCATTTATAATGTTTTCCCTCAGCTGACAATCTGTATCGCTCAGAGATTGACATTGACCATAGAGTGATGCTACACGCTATAGAGCGGTGACGAAGGGCACTTCTTAGCCAATTTCAAGATGAAACTTGGGGCCTGCTGCGTAAGTTACCATGGTGATCTAGCCAGGTTAAAGGGAAATTTCTGTTTATTTCAACCTGTCTCCTGTCGTCCTAAATTTGTTTCAAGTGACTAGTGACATAGAAATAATAGTTAGCATGTTAGCCGTTAGCCTAGATACAGCCGTAGCGTCAGACCTGTTAAAACGTAAGTGAACGGGCATACCTTCAAGTGCAAAGTTAGTCCACTAAACAAGCTTTTTTTCCACAAATACTTTTCCACGTTAGGATAAATGTCAGAGAACATATAGAAAACGACATGTAAACGTGCTGTCTTACCTTACCGGTGTGGTGTCATGTTTGTTTATCCCTCTAGCTCTGCTTTCCAAAGCGCAGCCGAAATCGAGGACAACAGGTCTTAGTTAAGCAGAATTAAGTATAAGGTAAAGGAAAACCCAAAATGTAATGTCCTCATATGAGGACGCAGGGTCTCAGGAGGCTATTCACACTTCCAGCACATACAGAGCAACATACAGTAAGTATTCATTTGGCGCCATGTTTGTGTCCACCTGACAAATTTATACATCTCCTTTTAAGCTCCCATTCAGGCAGGTAGTTTACCATACATGTGGATTTTAGATTTTTTTCACTGCAAACAGCTGCCTGCTGCTGCGGAAAACGACACAATGAGCGCTGTGAAAGTGAACCAAATCAGTACAATGGCCGGCTGTAAACCCAAATCAATGACGCTAAAGGATGCTAAAAGGCTCTGTATAGCTGAGAGAAACTGCAGAGTCAGGCTTTAATTCTGTCTGGGTTTATTATCATGACTGACCCCTTTTACACTAAATGTAGTCATTTCATCCATTGCACAAATAAGATTACATCCCTGTCTCCTAGAAATTACATTTGTAAACTGCTTCCTTCATTATGTTGTTATGGCAGTTTCATCGCTGCCTGGATTATGTTCAGAGATGTTTCTTTCAGATAACAAACCCTACATTCAAGTACCGTGCAGTCTTCGCAAGGAGGTGCTTGGGGAGGATATCTGGCATACGAGAGCTTCAGGTTTGCGTCCAGACTCCTATGTAAGGTTTAGGGAACAAAATCACTTTGGTTAAGTTTAGAGAAAGTTTGTGGTTTTGGTTAAATGTTAATAAAAAGGTAAAACAAAATATCACTGTGGTTACTACGACTGACATTGCATAACAAGATTGCCTATTTTGGTGGAAAAAAACCCAATATGTTATCTGTGACCATTTTGCTGGTATGTTCAGTGAAATTTGGCACAGTGGTAGAGGGTCATGGGAGGATGCGAATGAAGCAATATTACATCAATTGGCCAAAGGGGGCGCTATAACAACCGATTGAAATTGCAAACTTTGAATGGGCATATCTCATGCTCCGTATGTCGTAGAGACATGAAACTTTGCACAGAGATGCCTCTCCTCATGAGGAACAAATTTGCCTTAGAACCCATAACTTCCGGTTATAAAGATTTTCCACCATTTTGAATTTTTTGGAAAACACTTAAAATCGATCTCTTCCTAGGAAGTTTGACGGATCTGCATGAAACTCAGTGAACATAATCTAGGGACCAATATCTAAAGTTCCCTCTTGGCAAAAGTTGGAATACTTACTAAAACTGAGCTTCTATAAGGCAATGAATATTGCGGAGGGCGTGGCTCATCACATAAAGGTGTATAACATGTCAAGGGTTTCACCTATGCTTAAAAATGGCTAAAATGCGACCGATCGCTGTGGCTCTCCCTGTGGCCGAATGTTGTTGGGGTTTTTTCTAATTTTTGGTATGACTAAGTCATGGTATGGTATGCTGTACTCAATGGGTATGGACTAGTAAATGTAATTTCTAGAACAGTGGTTCCCAACTGGTGAGTTGTTGGTCCATTCTGAATGGACCGCAAGTGACCTGAAAACATGTTTGTAAAAAAACAAACTTAATGTTTGTTAATCTCCAAAATAAAATTGAAGCTGGTGAAGATGGCTGCAGTACAATGTCATCACTGCTCTGGACATGGACGCCATGATGAGTAATGAGTGACCTGTGCATGGTTGGACAACTCAGTGAAGTTCGAGAAGTGTCATGGCATCAGTAACACCCTGGATACTGAGATCGTCCCAAAGTTTGATCATAATGAGGAGAAGGAGACTCACATCCATACTGTGGAGGGCTTTCTGCTTTACACCTACAGACCTTTGATCGACATGCTCAACCATCGACGTGCTTATCTCCATCCTGTACCAAGAATGCCAAGAGAGGAGGTGGTCTAGGAACTACAGGGTGCCAGGACCCCCCCCCCCCCCCCACGTCTGGCCCATGTATTTCAAACACAAGAAACACAAGAACATCAACAAGAACTGGATTTCCAGGTAGGAGCTTTTATTTTGAAGTGCCATTTCCTGCTGTAGAGTGAATAACAGACAGCTATTTAACAGAGACAGCAAACTAGCTTGACGACATGGCAAAACACAAGTGTGACGCTGAATGTATTAAACTGTGTGGACCTTGAACTGATGACTAAGGTGAAATCTGAACCCCGTGGCTGGACCAGTTGGGAACCACTGTTCTAGGAGACAGACATAGAGCCCGTTTAAAAAATGTTGCTCTCACAAATCAAATATCAAATGACCTACAAGTTATTGTAGCAGCCACTGCAAATGTAGTAAACACTCAGACAGAGAGACAGACAGAAAAAAGGGGGGCTTTAGACTGCCTAACTGAAACTATGATGATAATGAACATTTACAGCTGGAGCACTTACCTTCTTGTCCTTTACAGAACGGCGGGTGACAGCTGAAACTGCACAGCTGCTGCAGCGAATGCTGTAATCCGGGCAAAATTTTGGCTGCCTCTTGCAGTTAAAGGCAGCTGTCATGCTATCTCTGAAATTATAAAAGCTTGATTCAGGTGCAAGTGGCTGATAGGAATTAGCGCATATCACCTGTACCAGCAGTTATTTTAGAAAGTGTTTAGGTGTTGTGGTTATATAAGGTGGATAATTTGTCTCATAGTAACAGAACATCTTAACACCTGGGTACATCAACACTTGTTCTGTTTGGGAGGTTAAACTAAACTGGCTTCGCAAAGATCTTTTGAGTTTTTACTTTCAAAGACTGAGAATGGCCTGTCCATGTATGTACTGTCCCCAAGTCATTTCACACCAGTCTGTTAATCTGTTTGAACAAGGAGACCGAAGAAGCCATTACAGTGAGACAAACTGAGAAATTAATGTAATAATTCAAATTAATTATATTATTCAAACTTGCATAAATATTCTGGCCACTTGGGGCAGTTGAACCAGCTGTGAGCACAACTTGGACATATTATCATCTACTGAAGCACCTTACACCATTACATGACACCATGAGGCCCCAAAAACTTTTTCCTATTGACTTACAATGTGAAAGAGACACCTGAGACATCAACTTAATACTGTTCTCTGTCTCTCAGCTCTTTTCTTGGCCCTTGTTGTGTCTATTTCTCTAGTGATCACTGCAAATCCACTAAGGCCCAATCCCAAACCCCCCCCCCCCCTCCCCCTCCTTGTCCACTACCCCTTAGCCCTTGCCCACTACCCCTTGGCCCTCAAAATGAAGCAACGAGGGGTAGGGGTAGAAATCTTTCCCTAGGAATTGGGAAAGATTTCTACCCCTACACCACTCACTACGTCACCGCGTTACGTTCACGCATATGTAACTATTTTAAACAGGAAGCTGCGAGCCATCTACATTTCCAACCGGCATCTACAATGGAGTCTCATTCATCCGACCGATCGCGTTTGCCGCATTCATCATGCTTCGTTTGATGAACGACAGACGGCAGGGGACTTGTGCTAGCTATCTAACAGCTAACATTACGAGGCAGCATAGTTATACTAGCTGGCGTGTTATGGTAATGTGAAAAGTCTGACAATTTTGCAGAACAGGACAGATGACAGATGCCAGAGTAGGGCAGACCTTGCTAAGAAAAGCCAATAGGGAAGCAGAAAGCAGAATAAGCTGAAGGATTAGTATGTGATGTCATGCGGAAGTTCTTCCCTTGTCTACTTGCATCAGTGTGGCACTGGCATCAGTCACATTATTTAACCCTTAATATCCCTACTTTTATCCAGACCTTTGCAGAAAAGAGTTTGCTGCACTTTAGAGCTTTTCCCTGAAAAAAGAGCTTGTAACTTTTGTGGACACTACCATGCTACTAGGTCAATCAATTAACTTTGCTACTGAAATGCTATTTGAGTCAGAAAGTTGTGACGTTACCATCACACTACTGAGAAATGCTACTAAATTTGTAACGTAAGTTTAATCTTAAGTTTATTTATGTTATACTTAATGTGTGTATACATCAAATATATATGCACAATATAAATGCAATTGTATTTATCAAAAATTGAAATAATGCTGTTTTTGCAAGTGATTGCATTGAAAACAGAAAACATCGTGGGTGATTTTTCATAGAAGTGAGTTGAAAAGAACAAATAAATAATGATTAATAAACATTACGCTTAAACTGTTCTGGAAATTTCACACAAAAAAGACTGTAAATCAACATCCTCTACTCAGGTAAATTATAGAAATGTGTGATGCATTTGTGTTAAAATGGTGTATTTCATCTGTGTTCTCACAAAGCCAGAGCCTCTTTTGGTTCCTGCTCCCTCTCAGGTGTTCCTAATCAACTCCATTGACTTGTCTGTATTTCACTGTTCCACAACACCAGAGTAATGCTGCCCTTTTTCAGTGTCCATCCTCTGCAGTGGTTGTGTGTACACTAATTAATTGCCCTTTGAGAAGAATAGCTACCTCCCTCTGTTCAATAGCAGCTGGGGATAGTCTCTGTCTATTCATACATCAGCATTAAACTTTGTCATCTGAAGGGGCCAGCGTAATATTTTACACTAAATTGTGCTTTGGACTGGATGCCAAAGTACAAATGACAGCATGGTGTAGACTCATTTATCATCCCCCCACCCCCCCAACGTACACACACCTCCTTCTATCTCTCTCCCCCCCACACACCCTCAGTTTCTGTGTGTGTATCTCTCTCTCTCTCCTTTTAACTGTCTCCATGGAAATCATTGGTGTCTCCATCCTCCTGTGGTGAAGGAGCCGACTGCAGACTTTCTGTTGACCATCAGCCCTATTTACTCACAAGGAGCTCTGAGAAAACATAATTTCTAGAGCACACACACACACTTTCTTGTTCACCTATCTTTGCGAGAGCTTTCCGCTGACCACTTTACTACATTCATTTCCTAACAACAAAGAGGCACACACCTAATGCCCGCCACAATTATTATGCAACTCTACCAGTGAATGCAGGAAGTAGTGACATGGTCATAAAGTGGAGTAATGGAGTAATGTGTCTCGCTTCTAGTCCAAGTGTTCAACGGTGTCATAGCAACAGTCAGTTAACCCTATGGGCCCTAGGCGTTTTTGGGGTATTTTTACTGCCTTTACTTTTAAGCTCATATCACAGTCATTATAAAGGCTACATACACATGCTATATCTTGTTTTTTCAGGACAATGTTGGCTATCCAGATTTGCCATCATTCCATGTCCTACTATGTGCCTGTATTTTATATTAATTTCTATATCAATGAAAAAAACAAATCCATGTGACTAAATTCTTACATTTTTACATGTATCTCAGCATAGCTAGTTGGAAGAAGACATATTCTGCCATATATGAAGAGGGGAGACTCTCTGGAATCTGGCAATATAAGAACCATGATGGTGGGACATTCTGTCACTTCACAGCTGTCCAAAACATGTGGTTTGTGCCAGGCGGACATGATTGCCAGTATTTTTTCATTATTGCAAGAAATTCCATGGACTCATTCACAAGTCAAAAATGTGTTTTATCTGAAAGAAACATGCAATATTTACATCTAAGATCATAGAAAAATAGTCAACCAAGTGCAATGATGTTCTCCAAGATAATATTTGCCACTTTGTTTGCAGTAAACAAAGTTTGTTGTTGTTTTTCAGTTTCAGTTATATAATGGGGGGCATTTTGGGCATTGGTGGGGGGGCACGTGTCCCCCTCAATGTATATGGTGACTACGGCCCTGTCAGCATGCATTAGGCTGCAGTTGTCTGGGTGCGTAAAGGTGAAGTGCGCTGGTCTTGTCATACAAAGTTTGATGGAGTGTCAACTGGACAATATGGAGATATTTGCATGTTGAAAGCTGGACTACAAATGTGGATAGACAGGGAGAAACACACGCAAGCCTAAGACGTGGTAAGATACGATATTCCTCATTATATGAAGTGACTGACAACAAGATCTGTATAATGGATTGTAAAGAAATTCGTCAGGTTTTTATTTTGTAGACAATTAATCTGGAATTATAGCGTGATGGGATGACAGCACAATGATGTGTGTGGTATCAGAGTTCTAGTCCTGCACTTTCATGTGATATGTGTGGCATTTCTGTGTGGCCCTGCATTCACGAGTAATCCACCCAAGAGTAATGTGTGTGCAGAGCTGTATGAAGGCTCTGTTATTCATGATTTTAGTGTAACTTTATCATTTTTTTTGCTATGAAAACATTGGACTACGTGATATGCGTGGCTTCTCGCTATGACACACAGTCGCGGAGAAAATCCACAGAGAAGAACAGGTGTGAATTTGGACGCACTATGCGTCATTCGGGCCCATACTGTTAATACTGTCACACAGCAGTTATATTTACACAAGGTGTGTTATAATAGAGGACAAACAAAAGTTGCTGGTAAAAAAAACAACAAAAAAAACAACAGGGCCTTGGCACCAAGTATGTGCACACAGTGCACCCGTCACTGTCTGTTTGAGAAGCATCAGGCTCTGAAGAAATTCCAGTGTAAACTCATCCGTGTTTTTATGAGATGGTCAGAGCGTTGACGTCATTTAAAGTGCACTCATCTGTGATAATACACCTAGAGAGATTATACAGTTATACAATAAGAATACTGGACAAAAGGTCAACAAGATCACATCCTGGAAAAGCAAGAGTTTACATGGCCGTGTTCTTCAGTCTCTCTGCAACATGGTGGGACCATTACAGGCATTTGGATTATCCACTAGGATTATTACTGCAGAGAACTGTATCGTACCAGAGGACCCTCTTTGGTTTGATGTCCTTTTCTGTAAATTCAGCTAACATATGCCTGTTAAACTCAAAATCGTCGCCATTTTAAAGTGGGGGCACAATCTAACATAGGGTAAATTGTAACACAGACTTTTTCAGTGGTTACACAGAGTCAACTCTTTTGTGCTTCTGGCCAGTTGACCACAATACCACCAAAAGACTGGGGGATTTCCCCTCCCAGAGACTGGGAGTGTTTCAGCAGAGTTCGGGAACAAAAGCCCGTTTTACACTGCCAGATTTTCCACAAATGTTGGGCCGTTTTGCCGGCAACCTGCGAGCATTTAAACACACACAGCCGGATTGGCGAGTTGATCCGAGGTGCCCAATTTTCCGTCTCGTAGGGTAGTCATATTGGCGGAACCCTTTTAGTTTAAACAGACCGAGGCGACCTTCCGCAATGGGAGGGGCTGTTGATGACTTGTGGAAGGAGCTGTTGATGACGCCACATGTGCGACCCACTGGCGGTGGATAAACAGGAAACAGCTGATAGCAGGAATTAGCGAGCAGCTAGTAGCAAGAGGGAAACACAAACCTGACAGACACACTAAAGATGAGCAACTGGGGAGACAAGGAATTGTGCGCCCTCCTTGTCCTCGCAAATGAAGAGGCCATTAACCGTCAGATGACAGGGACAGTGAGGAATGGGCCAACGTACGAGAGAATTGCCGAAGAACTGACTAGCCGCAGCTTCCCTCCCACACGCTCACGCTTCCTATTGCCCTGAAAAAGGCACATTTTGTATAAACAAAAGTAGGTAGGCGGCATTTTGCTGCACTTCCCGATTTTGTTTTTATACTGCCAATGCTGAAAAAAGACTGATTGGACTTTCCTGCAAATTTACACAATTCCTATCTAAAAAGGGCTAAAGAGTGTTTTCAGCCAATCTAAGTAAATGTCTTTGTCATACTTATTTTTTGATTATTGAGCTGTCTATATAAGTCGCCCAATACAACCATATATCACCTTAACAACTGTCTTGGTGCCTAAAAATAGCACCATTCTGAACCATGTAACCAACTTCCAGCAAGTGTTAGCTAAGGCTTGACAAAATTTCCAAACAGCAGGGTTTGTTGAAACGTCGTGTTACAACTAAGCTGCCTATGGTGCATTTTCCCTCGAGTTCTCATGTTCTGAACTCGTGTTCAGTTTGAACTAATGTCCTTATTTAAATGAGATGTACTTTGTATTTCTAATTTGTCAGGTATCACACAAGTTTACAGTTCTGTCAGTATTCACAAATTCAGTACTCATTAGGGTTTCCCCCTAATAGTCGATCAATGGTTAGTCGACCAGAGAGGTTATTAGTCCGCAAGATTTCATTGGTCACCGAGTCCCTGGAAAAAAAAAAAAAAGTGAAACTCTTAGGAGCTGCGCTTTGTCAAAATAAATCAAAACCTATATGACTGGACCATGTGGGAATTTAATTTGAAAGGACAGACACAGGAAGAGGCCACGCTCTCACGTTAATTTGCAGGGCTGGTACCTGCGGTTATTCCACAGGCTAGTTAATAACATGTCGGGCAGGAAATCCAAAGTGTGGGATCATTTTGAGAAGGTGAAGGACGAACCCAAGGTGATATGTAAACTCATCTTCATTGGTCGACTACAAACATGACGCATCATCTGAAACATGGAAGTAGCTACATGCCCATTAGCCCACAGCATCATTAACAGGCAGCTCGCTCAGTGTGTGACGTGCACTTGTAGATAACATATAGGCCTATATTAATGAAGGTTCATTAGTACGGTTTTGTATTTCTCTGTAATGCAGCACAGTGTTAACAATGTTACTGATACTATTCTTTCTCACACCTTTCTCAAACCATTGTGTTGCCCCACCCAAAATATATCATTTAATAAGTAAATTAATATTATAAACATGTGGACGACTAGTCGACTAATGGCCCTAAATGACGACTGTTGGTCGACTAGGAAAATACTTAGTCGGGGGCAGCCCTAGACACTTTAAACATAAAGGGCTCTAGTTTCGCAGACTGGGCGAGGCGGGGGCGCAACTGGGTGTGGCCAGGCAGATTTTGCAAGTTTGGCACACCGTGCGCCTGGCGCAGCTACTCCTCTTTCCCACCTCTGTCCCTCCTACCTGCGCAAGTCAGAAAGAGGGAGGAGAGAAGGCGTGGAGTAGGTTTGAGAGTAATGAGAGATTACTCAATTCGCCATGGCAGAAGAGAGCAGCAGCGTCAGACGGCCAAACTTCTCCCAGGAGGAAACTGATGTTTTGGTCCGGGAGGTCCAAGCTCGCAGTGTCCGAATATACGGAACTGCGAGCAGACCTCCACGGGCTGATGATGCAAAGGTAGCCTGGGAGGAGGTCACCACAATTGTAAATCAATGTTGCGTTTTATCTCGTGCGTGCGCTCTCTCTTTCTCTCTCGCAGTCTCACTCTGTTTCTTTTCTTTTGACTTTTCTAAGATGACAGTTGCTGAATATATACTCCCTATCTGATGCTGTGGCTGTTTGTGGTTGGCTGAGAGGGATGTGAACTTATTAGTTTGCTGCTGTGTTAATCAGATCAGGTTGGGTTTCCATTTTGCGTGCCAAACGTGCCAAACGGTGCCAATCCCCTTTGATCTGAAATCAGATGTGACGGGACAGTCGGTGTAGAGATACATTTATGTGCTGATTGCAGGTAGTTGCATTGAATAGTGTTTTTTTGGGGTATTTATTGCATTGTTAATGTGCCTGATATTCTGGAAACCTGCCTGTGAGGTTTTGGTGACGTGTGCGCACTGTCCGCCGGTCAGCCAAACTTCGGCTCACACCGGCTGCGCTCCGCCTGCGCTGACAGTAGACCTGGTTTCAGCTGGCGAGCTTTTAGCACACCTTCGGCGAAGCCTTTTGGCACGAAACTGTCATTGCGCCAAGCTGCATCTGTTGACACCTCCCCCTGCTGCGCCGCCACACCCATCTCAGCGCACCTTGGTCTGCCAAACTACCAAACTGAACGCGCCTCGGGTTGCGCTGCTTGAAACTAGCTCTGCGAGGGGTTCGCCATCCTGCGCTACGCCAGGAAACTAGAGCCCATACTGTCAATGCTTTATGCAGCACAAATGAAATTCCATTTACTTCCACTGTATGGGCAGAAATCCCAAACCAAACCTATCTGCATTTACTAGATGCCACTAGGGGCAAGTGACAAAATGATGTGTTTGGGATATGTAGGGTATCAGAATATACAATTCTGCTTCATCCATCTTCACTTCAAACCACTAAACTTGAATCAGCTACTCAGTAACGTACAAACCTTGGCCACACATTGACGAATTTCTGCAGAGGTCTACAACTCAAGCATATTCCTGTCAGAGTAAGACTAAAAGCACACGCAGACATACACTTCACACCTTTGTATTTACTGAATATCTCAGGTCCTTCAGCACTAAAGGCAGCAGGAGGGTACAAGGCTATTTGTAATGTCTCACAGCTGAAATGTTTCTCGTGCACTCACGATGCATTAAGACCAATATGGTATGACTGCTGCGTGTGACCTTTCGATGCTCCACACTCACCTCTAATGAAACAGGCTGTTTAGTGGGTCATAAACTTAACCACTGCATTAGTGAACCACTCATGCAATTGGGCTTGCACTACTGCACTTAGTGATAGTACAAATGGATTATCTGAGATACGGGGAATATCTGGTGCTTTGGACTGTTTTGTTTTCCCATTTCGCTTGTAATTCTCTGTGACAGTGTCCCTAGATGTTCGCCAGAATCGTAATGACCTAATAACAGAAAGAGGAGAAAAAACAGAAGTGCATGTTGTATTCACATTATGTTGGCTTAAGAGTGTAAGTGTTATAATCAGCTAATTTAATCTGAACGGTCAAAGTGCCATAATTAATGTCCATATGCCTAATTTGTTCAGACGTGCCTGTAATTTTCTCTGTATAGGTATTATACTCTCTGAACGTATAGCTTTGTCTTCAGTATCCAGCTGTTCAAATTCCATGAAGTAGAAAAGTGGCCTGAGGATAATTATGTAAAGTAGAGGTAAGAAGATGAAAATGTGGAAAGGCTTTAATTATCGCCGGAAATGAACTTCACGTTGCATAAAGGTGAGACAGACAGCACTTATGAGACACACATTTTGATAATGGTGTCTTTTAAGATGTAGCTCTCGGTGCCTGGTACATGATCAGGTTGCACAAAATGTTCACCCACTGTTATCTTGTTGCTTATTTATGGGTATTTGCTTATTAGTGAGTGTGAGCAAGACGTTGGCAAGAAGCAGCAGGACGATACAGACTGCTACCAGAAATGACAGCAATCTTCTTTTTTTTTTCAATTTGCAGAATGTTGTTATTGTTAAAAGGGTGTTATTGTGTTTGTTGCACGTGGAAATTGGTAGTGCAGGAAATATCTATTACATGTAGATACAGTGGTGGAATCTTATTTGATGCGTACGCTAATTCAAAGAGAATTCACAGCATGAAATATGCATGTGTGTATTTCCAGGATGAGGAGTGAGAGTGTGAAGACTCATTGATATTTTTCTCAGGCCAGCAAAAATGCTTCGAGACCCCCCGATGACCTGCTCTTTAATACATGCTGTATACACACACACACACACACACACACACACACACGCCTGCACTTGTGCACTCACACACACACAAACCTTTTATTGCATTTAACTGTGCCTCTGTGTGATGCGTGGCTGTCAGAAAGGCTCTTACACGTCATCATTCGTCTTGCATCTTGACAACCATTCAATCAAACACTGGCCTCCGGGATTGAGCCGGAACCCTTCTCCACAGGGACGGCTGTTACTATGGCAACCGAGGAGGTGTGTGACCCACCAACAAGCCGAAGAATGCAGTGTTGTCTTGTTGGTTTTTTTTCCCTGGGAAAACATCAACTTTGTGTTAGTTTATCTGTCTCGCCCTGTTTTCTTTCTTTCTGGTTTCTCCCCTGTGTGGAGGCATGTATGCGCCCCTCGTGCTTATACTTACCATTCCGGGGGCTTGTGGGTAATCGGGATGTGCCACAGGTGTGTCAGAGTACAAGGTTTCAGTTGTCAGCCCATCAGTTGTCAGTCGGGAAAATCTCAACACTAGTTTTCCCAGACAGGCTGGTGCAGCAACATATCCACACGGAGCTGTGCAACATGATGGTAACATTTGATTACTTCACATTACTGTCAAAATTTCATGCTGTAGTATGATCATAACTGAGTGAAAATACTCTTGAAAGAGTGTGCATGCTGTTCACAAATATAATAAGAAGGCAGATTACGTCTGAAGCATGGTTGATGTTAATTACTGCTTGGAACTAAATGCTATCATCGACATGCTAACATGCTAACATGCTCACAATGACAATGTTAGCATGTTGATGTTAAAAACAACAATGAACTTTGTATTTGTACTCATGTACAGTGTAGCACCATCGGGGTACAAGCACCAAATGTATTCAAATATGTTATATCATTCATTCCCGTGCATGCAGTGCAGAATAATCACAATCCATGGCTCCTCTTCAGGCACAGGGCGAGAGGCGGGGATGCCGCTGAGCATCCTTCGTGACTTAGCTCCCATTGAGAACTGTTTGTTATCAATCTTACACTCCCAGTTTCGACAGGCAGACAATAGAACCAGCCCAGCTAGGTCAGTTCCAGAAGTCACACAATAGCACAAACTAACTACCTGATCAAGGGTTAGGGGTTTTTTTAGACCACAGGCCCATAGAGTGTGCCAGGACTGACGTCAAAACCCAGAAATTTAGCATCGTGCTGGTTCCCGGAAGAGAAAGTGAATGTGATTTTTGCATTGCGTTTTGGATTATGTCAGAAAATAAGCTCTGTGGCTAACACAAGTTTATGATACTTACAGGTTTTGTTCAGCGAGATAATCTTCACAAATGAACACCTTTCATATCGCATTAAATGCGATCGCCAGAAGTAAAAAGCTAACATTAGGCTTTAACGGACTACACGACTACTCCACGGTCACATGACTCTTGACGTCACCGCCACTAAGCTTTCAACTGATTTCGGCCGCTTTATTTTAAAAACATTGTATAATGGGGAAATCGGACTGTTTAAGCTAAATAAGAAGCTGTAATGGCGGACTGCCAGCACTCTCGTCTGTTCGGGGGTGATGACGTTTACTGTCCCCGACAGGGTTTGTAGTCGTATTGAGCAACTTGTTAGCAACTGCCTTTTTTTACAACACGTAAAAGCTTCAAAATTCACAAGTAGGGTATTTACTGACGTGTTTTATGTCGTAGAACAAAACCTGAAACTCGCTTAAGCTTTTGTTAGCCAAAGACCTTATTTGAGGCATTTTACCAAAATCCCATTCAAAAAACGTATTGACTTTTAGACGAGAGAACTGGAAGTGCTAAAAGCACTAACGGAGTTCCGGGTTTCTGGCACACTCTATTGTGTTCTGTGGAGTAAAAAGAGTGTTTCTATCACTGGAGTCTGGTGGTTTTGAAGAGAGCATAATGTTGCGGTGTTAGTTTCCCATTGTAGAGGGCTGTCTGATGGCAAGTTAAAGCTGTGAAAATATTACAAATATAGTGTACACATAAACTGATGTTTATTTATTTTAGGTAGTCATATTTTTTTTGGGCTAAAAAATGTCTTGCTGCTTCCTCCGTCCACAGTCACCAGACACTTTTGACAAAACACAAATTTGTTGGAGGAAGAACGTAAACGTTTCCTCCAAAAAACTCCACAAGTGCGCTCTCTTGTTCTTGTTTAATTGTTGTTATTGACTCTATTTCTGCAATAACTTCACTAACTGCTGTGTTCACTCTGCTAACGTTAGAGTTAGCGCTTGCTGCTATGGGAGCCGCCATTACTGTCCACAAAGCGACAGCACTTGATTGGCTGTCTACGTTTTCAACTACAGTGCGGATCCCTGATTGGCCCGACTGAATTGTAATTTCTGGAAAGTGTTTAGGGTGGCAGCAGCGAGTCCAGACTGACACAGGATCGCCTTCCCAGGCTAATACTATGCAGGATTTTCCTTAAAAATAATATATTGACTCATACCCCCCTTGACGGCGCCACTGGCCGCGCACATGTGAGTTGTCGGCGGTGACAACGTGTGTCAGCTTTGTCGAGTGTACCAAGTGCTGCGATGCTGGTATATGACAGCAAAAAGACGGGGACCTCGACACTTAAGAGGCACATGACGAAGGCTTGCCATGGAAAGAGAGACGAGAGTCAGCCTTCAATGCCCACGTTCATATCCTCAAAAAAATGCCGGGTTTAAACCAGGCTCGGACTCATAATTACAGTTAAAGGGATGGGCCAGGCCGGATCTAAGCTCTAGGTTGGGACTCCATAAAAAGGTAGTGACGAGTAGCAACAGGAATCCAAGAGGATGAAAATTGCACTCACAGCACCAGAAAATAAAAAATGCATGTATACAGAGGTGAAACGCCAAGCAGACAAAGCTCTTTCCAAAACAAGAGTAAGTCTGGGGTTGGCTTTCAGTCTTTTGCTGGTGAGCACTGAAAGAGAGGATGAAGAGCCAGGCAGAGTTGGACTGTGTTTTTTCTCACATGTGCCAGTGCTTAATTTACTTAGCTTGCTAAAGAATTGGCTTTTCCATTAGGCTCCAACAAATGTAACATTCCCACAATAGTGGTGTAGTTTGCAGTGTATGTACAAGCAGTGTAAGGAGGAGGGGCCAAGTTTGAATGTTCCAATTCCTGCACAGTATACATTTAATCAGGTATAATGTTACCATGTTCACTATTTAAGTTAACGTGTTAGCAGTGGCGGATCTTCCTATAGGTGATATAGACCTATGGTGCTGCCTTGAGGGGGCAGTGGTTTTTTTGCAACATTAAAAATACATACTTATATACTGTATTCTTTTATTGTTTTTTGTATCATTATTGTTTGTTTGCTAAGTGATTGATTTCTTATTAGCTGTTTTTGTCATAATAAATGTAACAGGGTCAATGATACAGCAGTAATATGTGTAACAAAGTCAAAAGTACATTTATAATATAATAATATAATATAATAATTATACAAAATTTGTTTCAGTTGTTATTACCTGACTCATTTGGGCCCCCATAGTCAGTATGTGGAACATTTGATACTCAGTTTCTGTTCCCCTACGTTCACCTTTGGGGGTACCCCACCTATAAAGGGTGTCTCCTGCCTTACCTCTCCCTTTTGCTGTTGTACTCCATGGGAGAGGTAAGTGACACTGCTCTCGTAATAATTTCCGTGTTAAGCTGTTTATAAGTTCATTTTCCAGCCTGTATGTGTCACTTAATTTGTGTAGGGACTTGAGTTATATGGTCATAATTGACAGAGGATTTTGTTTTTACCTCTTGCTGTCAGGTTTGTTTTCTGTGTTTTATCGTACTGAATTAAACGTGACATGCGGGCCGCCCTTTTTTCCTGTTTTTCTACATGAGAGAGGAGCTTGAGTTTATATGGTCGTAATTGACAGATGGTTTTGTTTTTACCTCTTGCCCTCTCTCTCTTTGTCAGGAGTAAATGGAGATCACCTCCACAGATATCCACGGTCTGGGCCTCTTCATATCAACGCAACACAGACAACACTAGAGTCCACCAGTTACTTACTTACTTAAATACAGTAAATATACAAGACAATAATAGTAATTTATATTTTGATTTATTTATTTTTCTTTTTTTGCAGAGGGCGCAAAATGTGTTCGGCCCGGCACTGCATGTTAGCATACCACGTGCAACATTTGCAAATTAGCACTGAACGCAATGTACAGTTGCAGCTGATGGCACAGTCATTAGTTTTGCAGGTATTTGGTAATGAACCAAATTACTGGACAAATGATGGCGCTTAATGAAAAGTGTGGGGAGTTATTACAGTTTATGCAGAGGGGAACAAATGTGTGCACCAAATGTCGTAGCAATCCATCCAATAGTTGTTGAGACATTTCACTCAAAACCACAAATGTTAAGCGCATGGTGGTGCCAGGAGAAGTCGGTGAGTCACTAAAATCATCAGGATGTATGATATTGGGACGATGAATGACTGCACAAGATTGCTGAGATATTTCAGTTTCGACAAAAGTTGTGAACTGACCGATGTTGTGCTAGTATGGCTAAAAATCTAAATGATGAAATAAAATAAAAATAACTTCTGATAAGATTCTGTAATTCAGAATTCATTCCTTGATCATTAAAAACCCTTTATATGCTACAGCCATAATTATTATTTCAAAGTTGCGTTCAGTCCTGTGTGATGGATTGCGTGTCTACAGAATCCTTCCCAGTGCTGTAGTATGAATCTCTGCTGCCCCACAGCAGAAATCATCCAGCATATCTTACACGGAGCCTACTTACTATTTTCACTTGACATCCTCTTTTCTCTGTGAGTAATTAAAGCGAGGGTTTGGGCCCAGGCAGTGACAGGAGGTCCGCTGAGATAGCCAGTGGTCTAATTAGAACCACATATCTCCATTCTCATCTATAAAAACACTCGTCACCCATGCTTTTACAGCAGCTGCGATTTAAGTATCCTGCTGCAGAATGGGTGTTAAACGAAAGCCTTTTGCTGCAGGAGTTTCAAGGGTGCTGAACAGCAAACAAAACAACACTCAAGAGAATTAAGGTGCTTTTTTTCACTTCGGTGTTATGTCTAAAATTATGATTAATCACCTTGGATGAGGAGACTTGTAGAAAACAAGCTGTGCCTCTCACAGACAGTGAACAACAAATGTGGAACAACATATGGTCACCGTTCAGATGGATGCTGGTTCATCACATTTGGTGTTTCTTGTAGATGCAGGGCGGGTATAACTGATTAAATATTAACCAGGGAGAATATTTATGCATGTGTTTTCATTTATACCCGACAGGCTTCTGTTGTCAAGGAAGTGCTATGAACTGATTCATTTCGCCGGAGGATCATGTTTACTCAGCTCGGCTCTGTATTATTTCTCATTCTCCATCCCCTACGGTGCCTATGCCCGTTCACGTTGAACGCCGTTACAGCCAACTGCCAATCTGTACTCTGTTGTGCGGGGCTTGCCTGCTGACAAATGGCCCGGAGGAGAGGTCCAAGGAGAGTCCTGTCAGAGCCAGTCAGTGCTGTGCTGCTGCAGCAATCTGAGGAGATAATGGGTGGGGAGGGGGGAAAGTAAGAGACAGAGGGAGAGACGGAGGAACAGAGAGACGGAGATGTTCACAAAACAAACCCTTAAAAAGTTCACTAAAAAGCTCAGACTGCATGGGCTCCGTCCCTGCAACAGACATTCAATCAATTTCTGTCAAAACATCCCTTAACGAGACACTGACTCTCTGGATGTGTCTGAAAAGGGATTTGCAAAAAACAGATGCTCAGAATGGATGCAGCAGGCAGCACACTGCACTACAATAAGAGCAAAAGATGCAGACTCCTCGGTGATGATCACAACTCAACGTCTACACAACTCAATCTTTATAGCAAATGGATCTGCCTGGGGGTTAACCAGTGTGCAATTGAAAAGCCATCCGCACCAGCTTGATTTACAGTTTTATTGACTGATTATTCAGGTCAAAACTGCTGAGTCTGGTAATAATCCACGGAGAGGGAGAGAAAGACGGAGAGACAGCAAAGGTTCAAATGGAGACCTGATGTTTGGCACAGGAGGAGTAAAGGCTCTAATAATGCCATAATGTGAGTGTGAGCTGTATTCCTCAATCGTTGATTTCAATCTGGGGAGTATTAGTAGAAGAGTAGAAAGAGTAAAAGGCTGGGCTCCGATACAAAAGATTCTACTGCCAAGAAACAGCACAGCTTTCACAGGCAATTTGTTTACCCACCAATGATGTTTAATTTATCGACCTGATGTTGGTCCTGATGTCGGTCTTAAGGCCAATTTGGAATGCGTGACTTTTACTTGCAATTAAATATTTTTACATATTTAAAGACATGTTTTAAAGTATTTAAAAATGCTAATAGCAATACTAATATTTTGTTTAACATTGTTTCAAGCATTTACCTCCGGGCAGAAGGTACAGACTGCAGAAATTTAAACTGAACTGTTTTAAAATTAATTTGTGCCAAAATCAATTAAGATTTTAATGAATGTCACTTGATGCTTAGGGGTTGTGTTTTGCTTCTGGTGCTCTGTAGTGTGCTGGTGTTACGTGCAACACATGAGTGGTTGATGTGCAATACTGTTGGGGGTTTTATGGGGGAGGTTTCACGGTGTATGCTTTTCATTTCTTCTGGACTACTATTGTAAGGCAGCAATGCTTGTGCAGCTCCTGAGCCCAAGACAAATTTCTCTGTGTGAACAATAAAGTATATCGTATCGTATTGCATCATATCGTATCACACCGTATCGTATCTCGTATCGTATAGTATCGTATCATATCGCATAGTATCTTATCGAATCGCATTTTGACACATAATAGCTGAAAAAAAAAAAAAAAAAACGCTCTGAAAAGGGGCTGGAAGCAGATCTACTCTTTATCCCTCTCTGAGAAATTTACTTGCAGTAACTTTCGCTTTCCACTTTCCCCAGGTGAAAGAGCAGTGTGCTTCAAAATGGCTAGCATTTGCATTTGCGGAAACATCAGGTAAGTGTTAAGTGTTAGCATCTTGTACTTATATTATTTGTTAGCTTGTAGGCTAACTAGCAGTGGCTGACAAAGTGTTAGTGTTTGTGAAATGTAGAAGGATATCTGCTATGAGGGAGTATTTTATGCTTGAATGAAGGGCCCAGTTTACATCCAATATTGTTTATAATGCTCTTTATAATGCTCTTGCGCTCCATACTGACCAAGCGGTAACCTCTGGGGCTGAACAATGAAGCCACCATTAAGTACCAAAACCTGCAGCTCTTTGAATGACCACTTGAGGCTCCAAAATAGAGTCAATCCCCATAGACCTCGATGCTAAAATGGACAACTTTACAGCAGAAATAAACATGTTTACAGCCTGTGGCTTAGAGGTAGATTGCTAAGCAGCAGGTGACACCATGTATGGTGTGTGTGGATGGGTAAATGTGACATGTAGTGTAAAAGCACTTTGAGTGATCAGAAGACTAGAAAGGGGCTTTTCAAGTGTAGACCATTTGAATGAATAAATAAATCAATGAACTTTATCTATAGGGCACCTTTCATGGACAGAATGCAGCACAACATGTTGTACAATTCAGCAGCAAAGCCCTTCTGTGCAGAGTTTGCATGTTCTCCCCATGTCAGTGTGGGTTTTCTCTGGGTACTCCGGCTTCCTCCCACAGTCCAAAGACATGCAGGTTAATTGGTGACTCTAAATTTTCCGTAGGTGTGAATGTGAGTGTGAATGGTTGTCTGTCTCTATGTGTCAGCCCTGTGATAGTCTGGTGACCTGTCCAGGGTGTACCATGCCTCTCGCCCAATGACAGCTGCTCCAGCCCCCCTGCGACCCCTAACATGGTTCATGGGAAATTCATGAATGAATATTAAAAATACTAACAATATTTAAAGGCGGGGTGTTCCATATTTTTGGGGCGTAGTAGCTAAAACAAACATCCCCAAAGGTTTTTGTAGTGACAACAGTTAACAGAGCAGTGGTGGTGGATCTCAGGGTTTGTGGAGGGGCATAAGGAGATAGGGAATCTATTATATAGGAATGCCAGTAAGAGCCTTAAAAACCAATACAAGGATTTTGAAATCAATTCTGAAACCTACTGGGAGCCAGTGTAGGTTACATAAAACAGGAGTTACATGGTCTCTCTTTTTAGTTTTTGTTAAAACCCTGGCAGCAGCATTCTGAATGGTCTGTAGATTTGCAATGGCATTTTTATGTAGGCAAGTGTACAGTGTGTTGCAGTAGTCAAGATGACTGGAAACAAATGCACGAACAAGCTTCTCAGAATCTCGCTGGCTCATTAGAGGTCAAACCTTAGCTATATTGTGTAAGTGATAACATGCAGTTTTTGTTAATGAATTAAAATGAGCTTTAAAATTCAGATCAGAATCTAAAATGACACCCAGATTTCTAGGCACAATAATTTTGGTCTCTGTTGCTAACTTCAACATTCATGACAACTTTACAGGGGGTGAATTTTTATATAATTGATGCATTCACATTTTAATGAGACTTAATGTAAGGGTGGGGCCACTTGAGTGTCAAGATGTCTGTGAGGCGTTGCTAAAGTCTGTGAGTCAGGTCCACCCCTCTCCACATCTCAACACTCTCGTCTAACCCAGCCAACATTTGTATGTGGGGCCCATGTGGGTAGTAAATGGACTTAAAAATAGGCCCTATATGGCACTGTTCACGGGTTCCATATTTACTCCATGCCAATTGCCCACATGTATGGGTTCACCCAAGTAAGCCCCTGATAGGATGCCCATTTTGGGCCCATCATAGTTGCTATAGCCTTAGCATTACTGTAGCGGAGCCAGTTATTGGCATGGGGTCAATATGGAACCCGAGGACCATTCTATATAGGGCCCATTTTTCAACCCATTTCGTACCCACATGGGAAATATGGTCACTTCTGGCTCCATAAAACAAGATAGCGACAGCAGAAATGCTGAACTTGAGGCTTCAAAATGGGAGTCCACAAACCAATGGGTAATATCACAGTAGCTACGTCTATTATCTATACAGTCTACAACACAAGTCCAATCTGTGCTCAAGGTTTTAGGTTCCTTAGCTGGTGTCGTGTTGAAGTCTGTTGATTGGCGTTACCTGTATTACACAGCGACATACCTTTTCTAGCCTTCCCGCCTTCAATTTGAATCTCAGATTTTAGGGAAATGCACAGCTAGACGTCAGTATAGTCAAGGTCAGATATTTTAGGTGGCATAGACATTAAAGAAACACATTTTTTAATGGAAGAAACAACAGATTGGAATACTTCTGTCACTGTGGCTGAAATGCTACTAAAATGTACATTTGTATGCATACTGGTTTATTCCTAATTTTTTCTACTCTGGGTCGCAGGGTGGCAAAGTAAACAGCAAAAACAATCCTTCATTCAGTCCAAGCTTCTGCGGCTGATATGTCCCAGACACAGAATCCCTGCAAGGCAGAGGCAGAGCTGGAAAGTCACGCAGAAGTGAATCTGTCCTCTGGGAATCAGGCGAGTCTCAGTAAAAAAAAAAAAAAAAAGAATATACAAAATATTTTTTTTTGAGGACATTTCTGCCTCATCACATAGAGCCCGGCGAAAAGACGGGACGTCCTACAGCAAGGACTCACGTTTTTAAATCCACGATGTGCCGAGGAGAGTGCTTTCACCTTAATATTACTGCTCCACCCTGATATTGCGCATTATGAATCATTTCATTGTAAACATCCCGCAGTGGTGCTCCAAATTCCAGATTTGGTACAACAGCCTGAAGTGGTTTGTGTGTTGAAAGCGCTGCCTTTGTACAGCGTACTACTGAAGCTATTCTGGTGGGAAAAAGCACATACACTGGCAGCAATATCACAGTCAATGTTTTATAATAGGAACAAGGCAGGGGGAGTAATACATCCATAAACCCTCCCTCTCTCCTTCAAACAAATGTGTAAGTACACAGGGACACATGCACATGAACACTCGCACACACACTCAAGTATCCCTCTCGGCTTGCGTTGCACCTCTCTGATAGAAAGATGTCTCACTCCAGGGGTGCAGTATTGCATTGTCAGAGGTGTGTGACAGATATTAATGTCATGGAGGAACATGATGGATGGAATTCCTTTATGATGTTGCTTTCTATCTCCGGCTCTGTCTCCCAGAGCCTGGCATGCCGCAGACAGCCCTTTAATGAGCTCTGGAAGCATCCATATCCGCTGACAGCCTTTCCTTAGCGGCCTCTTTGCCTAAAAACGGTCTGACGGGCACTGACTCCGAGGGAAATGGGGGAAGTCTTCGACAGAACGCTCAGACGTCTGGTGCACGACAACAGGAAACAGAGTGGACAGTTTCCTGTTAATTATGAATGAGCATGTGATTGTAGAAGTTTAACATGTTGTATACAGACAGAAAAAGGCAGGGCAAATTACAACCTCACCTATATCATGTGTCATTTTTCATTATAATATCTCAGCCCTGCGTCACATTCCCATGATGACAGGAACATATGACAGAGCTCTCTGATGAAAAATGATGACGCCGCCCGTTCATTTATTAGACACAGATAAGTATCATCATGTGTATCCTGTCTCTCTCTGTCTTGCTCATATCACACCCCATAATATTGATTTTGTAATACTCTTACGCCGGCATTTTATCCATAATTCATGTTAATTATGCCGAGAGAAGATTGTGAAACTGCTGGGTGATAGACAGTGTTTATAATCAGTTGTTGTTAAGTGTTGTCTGTACTGATTACCTGTCCATTAAATGAAAATGTTTACTGATTAGAAGAAACCAAAATTGTTCTGCGGCTGATTGCTACCTGCGATGCTTCTAAATATAGGCAACTGCATCTGACAAACATGTTTACATAAATACAAACATGCTGATTTATATAATTAGGTCCTTCAGAGAAAAACAATATTACTGTACATGACTTTTGTCTCTATTGTTTTCACTGTGGCTGATTATTACATGAAGGAATCCAACATTTAGAAGCTCTTTACAAAGATTCTGGTGAGCCAACGTGAGACAAACAGTGACTGCAGACACTTGAGGCAAAGAAAGAAAGATAAAAAAAAGTTTTAAAGTAAAAAAAAAAAAAAAGGGTGTGTTAATGTGTATAATTACCAAACAACTCGTACAGCGCATCATTACACTGGATTTAAAGTGTTTATTCCTTGTGAGCCCTAAAGCAGTCATTTCAGGATTCTTGCTGCTGCCTCTGCAGTTCTACAGTAAAACTGAGCTGACACCTAGTGGTGGGAACAGTCACCAGCTGCTGCACAGTGCTTTGCTCTTTTACCTCAAGGTACTTTATTGATCCCAGTAGGGGAGTTTTATCCTGTTTGCCACCCTCCAGGGTGATCAGAGGTCAGGATTAATTACAGAACAGCTTCCCTGATCTTGTCGAAGGACAAATCAGCAGGGCTCGATGAACCCTGGTTCTGCGGTTGAAGGACGAATCCCCCGGCAAAAACGTCCCCCTGGTGCCTGAGGAATCCAGCTCTGGTTACCGCATGTAAATTAACTGTTCTTTTACCATTGCCACTGCTTAAAGCGTTTCTGCTTCATTATAGTTTGAACATTAATGGTATAATGACATACAGCACACAGTTTTATAAATGCTGAAAACATAATTGTCTGTATTAGGGATTGGACTAGTCTGACTGGGTTGTTTATGAACACTGTCAGACACACAAACAACTCTAAGGCTCAGCCTTAGAAACAGAGTAAGGAGCACAGACATAAGGAGGGAGCTCGGAGTAGAGTCGCTGCTCCTTCGCATCGAAAGGGCTCAGTTGAGGTCGTTCAGGCATCTGATCAGGATGCCTCCTGGGCGCCTCCCGTTAAAGGTGTTCTGGGCACATCCCACTGGTAGAAGGCATGGGGGCAGACCCAGAACACGCTGGAGGGATTACATATCTCATCTGGCCTGGGAACACCTTGGGGTCCCCCAGGAGGAGCTGGAAAGCATTGCTGGGGAGAGGGACATCTGGGGTGCTTTGCTTGGCCTGCTGCCCCTGCAACCCAGCCCTGGAAAAGTGGATGGATGGATGGATGGATGGATGGACAGAAAAGAGTAAGGTTGACATAATGTAGATTTCGTAAGAATGCAGGGGACATGTCCAAGTGGCAACCTTGGGGGCTAAAAAATTAAGCCAAGACTGGCTCCGAAGCTCTGAGTTAATCCTCATAAACCCCCATGTGCCCAACTTTACAGCAGAAATTAATGTGTTTACAGCCTGTTTACATCCGTTTATATTTACTTGAGACTTAAAGTTCCACATAGTTAAGGAGGCTACAGTCTTTGAGTCGGATCCACCCCTTGCCTCTCCACAGCTTCAACCTCTCATCCAAATATGGTCACTTCTAGCTCCAACAAAGATGGCGACAGCCCAAATGCCGAACTCGAGGCTTCAAAACGAAAATCAACAAACCAATGGGTGACACCATGGTAGCTGTGTCCATTATTTTATACGGTCTATGGATACATCAACCTAAATAGCATAGCATAGCAGAGGACTTTTATTATGACAAAGGTAAAGACATCTCCACCATTAATTGATGCTGAAAAGGCACAAATTAGTGCATAAAAATTCACCAGAATGCAGAGAATGACGTGAATAATGCTCAAAACTTTCTGCTGGAGAATTTACCTTAAAATCCTGGACCATGGGTACGAACAGGCGAATATATCTATAAAAACACAATATATCAGACTTTGTCAGGAGTAGAATGATTAACCCTGGATTTATTTCCATCATTGTCCACGGTCCATCAACCTGACGGAGACAGGTATTCAGAGTTGGACAGTGAGATACCAGGTATTAAAAAGGTATTAATAACGGTATCGACCTGACACTTGCCCAAAACACTGGATCGGATACAAGATTCAATACGATAAATTTGTCTAAATTATCATGTAAATGCTTAACTAAACTTTGCATGACATGCTGTAAAGAGACATGTTACATGATGAGCAGCAGATGCCATATTAAAAAAGAGCTAACACTGCCTACCCTTTGACATTTTTTCAGTGGAGCTAATTTGATATCAGGAAAGATAACAGCCTATTCAGTTTTGAGCACCTTAAAATGCTGTGTCAACCGTACTGTGTCCCACTGTACATTTTATACTGGAGATGCTGTTATTATTATCATAACATTATTATTCTTATATTAAGTTATAGTTACTTAAGTTATGGCTTGCATTGCAATGTGTTTATTGCTATGTCATTGAGATATAGGCCACTGAGTGTTGAGTTATATTCAGTACTTTATACTGGAATTATAATTCCTTTGTTACTCTAAATACTCAGATTTAAACATCTGCACAAAGTTGCACATCAAATTTCACTTTGAATGATTAAATGGTGTTGACCAATCAAAAATGCTGCTAAAAGTTCTGTGTGAAAAAGTTTAGACAAAAAGAAGAAGGTTATGTATTTCTTCCTTCATATTCGTTTCACGATTTGAGCATGTTTTTTAGATGGCCAGGTTAAACAAAGTGCATTGACACAAATGTGTTACAAACAGCTTAGCTGTTTACGAGAGAGAAGAAGACAGTATTGAGATTGGTTTCAGTAGTGGCAGATAGTCAAGGTGGCAGGATCAACATCAGACACAAAACAATTCAGTTTCACTTTCAGTTTATTTATTTACAAAAGGACAGTACACATTAATCAACAGTGTTACTGTAAATGTGCCAGTTTTAGCCAGCCGGCTAATTCGCAACTGCAGTCCTTTGGCAAGATGTTATAGAGAACCACAAACCTGAAAGATAAGTAGACAGCATCATAGTATAAAATAACAATGACATAACACAAAACAGAATCCAGTCCATCAATGCACTATAGCCATATTGAATGCACAACACAATGACAAATAAGGTGCAGAAGCAGAGCAGCACAGACAGTAGATATCATGAGCAACATAGTAGTAGAAGCATAGTAGCACAGATAGCAGCAGGCGCAACAATTCACAAGAGTCATGCAGAAGCACATAATAGCAGAAGAAAGGCAAGCAGCACATAATCAGCCATGCAAATCAGAAGATATACAGAGAAAGAAAGTTAGATGCAGAGCTAGACATGGCGGGTGACAGAGACACAGTAAGACTCCATTGGGATGACAATACATACCAAAACAGCATGAAAAACTACACAAAAAGATTGATATAAAGACAATGGTTATGAAGCAGGATTCAGATGCAATGACCAATAAAATGTAGTTACACCATGGTGTGGGTGAATACTCGATTCTAATTGCATGCAGAGAGTCCATTAAAAACTGATCATGGACACCTACTAAGTAGTTCCGGTGAAACTGCTCACTAAATTAACGCACCGGCTAAATTAAAGTGTCAGTATCTGTAATCTGTTTACAATTAATAATAATGATAAAAATAAACTTTATTTCTATAGTGCTTTTCTAGCCAGTGTTACAAAGTGGTTTACATTATAATACCATACAATATGAAAAACAAAGAAGTAAAAGAGTATCATTCACAGAAAATGCTGCTAAAGAATTATTCATAACTATAAAATATAATATACACATGTACACGTATGTCCATACATACACATATACACACTTACATACATACATACACGTCTTTACACATACATACACCTATAGGCTTTACATAAGTACACGCACACACACACACACACACACACACACTCACACACACATACATACATACATACATACATGCATACACACAGACTAGATCACACAATATTATATAAATGCCAGTCTGTACAGGCGGGTTTTTAACAGCTATTTAAACTGAGGAACTGACTCAGCTGATTTGATGGTAAGGGCGAGTTTGTTCCATAACTTTGGAGCTAAAATAGTAAAAGCATGATCGCCCTGTGTTTTAAGCCTGGACCGTGGGACTTTTAACATTTGCAATAATTGCAATGATTTTCCAACAGCGAGTCGATGCCTCATCCTCTTTACACCACAGGAGGGAAACTTTAACAGACTTTAACTTTTGCTTTTAAAACACACTGCAAGTAGCTGCTACACTGGCTCTTTGAACTTAAACAATCACCTCACATCCCACCCACTGGCCAACTCACTACTTCGGCTGCAGCCGACAGTAACATTACACATGGCGTATCGTTTGTTCGTGAAAATTTTGATACTGATTTGGGGATAATGACTGCCTGGATAGCTGACCAGTCTTGTTTTAAAATATACTGTCAAACTGTATTTGCTGTTTGTCAACTGTGTGCAGTGTTGCTGGAATCTTGCTAGCATAACATTAGCTTTGTGGCTAATAGCTGGGCAGACTAGAATATCTCCCATTGCTAGGTCATATCTAAGGTTCGTCCTATTTACTAGAGATGTGAATAACGTTTCCATTGCATAAGAGGCAATGGTTTTTCCAGGTATTAGGTAAACCCTCAGGCGCTATCAAGAGTTACCAAAAAGCACAAGCATAAATATGAATGAATATTTTTACTTTTTTTTTTTTTTTTGGTAAGCGACGATAAGGTATGATAGTATAATGCCCTTTGTGGTGTCCATCATCACTTTTTAATTGCCTTTGCAGAGGCAACTTTCCACCTTCACGTCAGCCATTAAAGTGATAATGGACATCTCGTTGGGCATTATCCCTGACATGTTGGATAGCCAGAGAGATACACTCTGTATCAGAGGATATACAAGGGCACTACCAAATGTTCCACTGTCAGCCCTTAGAAACACAAACATCATTCATACATTTTATGTTTACAAAGAGATAAGAGTGATGAATCATGGAGAAAAAATGATGAAACACAAATAAACCCCCCAAATTTCTGTCCAAAACTGATTCTTTTTAAATGTGTTTCTGTCTTTGTGTGCTCAGGCTGCTTAAAATATAGAGATGGTGCTGGAAACAAAGATGAACCTTGACATAACACAAGAGGGCGCTATAGTTCTACAGGTGATCTTGCTGTTCTCTGAGCCTCGTGCTCCATGTTGTTGAGCAGGAACAGGCTTCTCTGTTTTATGCTGTGTACGCTGCATTCTGTTATGTACACAGCTGAAAAACAATATGTATTTTCATAGTTCCACTAAAAATAGTTAGCACACTGCTGAAACGTTTTCTCTAGCCGTTCTGTGTAGTCTGAAGGAGATCCAGGCATTATGGATTCTGTGCCCAGGCTGAGAACAACCCCCCACTCAGTGGAGGTCAGTAAAGCGTACAACTATTTCCTTTCTGCAGGATATTAACACCTGCATATCTGTCCATCACAGGCCTCACACCTCAACAAGTGAAATCATCCACTTCCTGTGAGCGCCCTCTCGCTCACCTCCCCGCTTTATTGTTCATCTCTGATGTGTGACGGCGTGCATCCGAGAATGTCTCTGTGCTGACGCATGATTGGTAGAGCCCCCCTGCTGCGCCCGTCTCCTCCAGGAAGTAGGCATTTCTGCCCAGTTCCTGTCTTCCTCGCTGACCCCGCAGTCAAACATGTGCATATTTACAGGCATGGGAGCGGCAGGAGAAACACTTTAAATTCAGATAGAGGCTGAGCCTAATGGCTGCATCGGAGGGACAGTGATATCTGTTGATTTCTGTTTGATCGTACCAGGAAGGCATGGAAAGAGGAGAGATTATGAGAAGGAGAGTGGGAGCATGGCAGGACTGGCATGGCTGTCAAAGGAACTGCTGGGAGAAAGAGGTTAGTGACTGTAAAAAAAAAAAAAAGTATTACAAAAGATTCAAGGAAATATGTGTGGAACTGCAAGATAGGCTGTACGAGTGTACAGTTATTCCATGTTACGTTCAGCATTAACTGCATCAACTGATCATCTCGCAGACCGATCGCAGCCCATAAATGACAGTCAAGCCTCTCTGTATCTGTGGACCACATCTCCTCCTCTCTTCAGAACCAAAAGTGGGTCCATTCTCTTGTTCCTCGTCCGAGGACGGGAGGAAAGGGCCCAGGCGCTGGAGGCAGGAGGGTAAATATTTGTTTTGTGGTCTCTCCGTTGAGCTCCAGACCTCTGTGTGCCTCTTAAGAAAACTTTCTCCCGCACGGGAGCAACCAAAGCAAACAATCCCACATCACGCCGTCTGGCTCGCCGTGGACCCTCGTGTGTTTGTTTGTTCAGACAGCCGCCATGACAGACGGAGGAACACTGGGAAGGAAGAAATCTTTAAGAACGAGAGAGAGGGGGAACAAGAACTGAAGAGGAGGAGGAGGAGGAGGTCGGGCTGTTTCATGAGATAGAGGACTGATGGAGGACTACACCACAGATGGTGTGCTTGTCCTATTCCCAAAAGCTTTGCTCTCTGCAGACAAGGGTCGAACAGTATTTAAAAATAATTCTTCGCATATGTTGTAACCTGCTTGGTGTCTAAAAAGATGAAACGCACCACACGAGGCAGCAGGAGTGAGAAGAAATTTAGACAACAGGAAAGTGTCTGAAAGGCAGTTAGGGATGCTTCACATCACCGACAGCTTTATGACAGTATTTTAAGGAGCCTTATCCATGGGCCCTCGTCCTCATGACGCTTGAACAAATATAGTCTTTTAGAAATAGGAACATCTCCAAATAGCTTCTTTGCGTAGGATGACCTTTTCAAGCACTGAAAATAGTGGTAAGTAAAGGGGACAAGTTAAAAAGGATGTCAAAAGTTAACATTAAAAAGACCCAGAATTTTAGGAGCGTTTCACCAGACCTCAAGGAACAGTTAACCTCGTAGGTAAAAAAAAAAAAAAAAAAATAGTAGCTAAACTAACGTTAGCCTGACAGCCTGACAATGCAACATGACAGAGTTGAAAATTAAAAGACAGTTTTACTCAAGCACATTCTCACTCTGACCCAGTCACATATCGACGTTCGGTCATGGACTTTCAACAACCAACGCACCAAGGGTACCTTGCATGTTGTATGTCAACGTTCTGGGACGGTCTATTTTCAAAATACGCCTCCGTCTCTACAGGACATGTACAGATTGCATACAGTCTCTTTCAAAATACATGTACTACGTAGGTACAACAAGCGAATTTACTTTTTTTCCTTCAACAACAAACACATGGTAACTTTTAGCCAACACACGCATGTGGTTTGGTTTAGGCACCAAAAGCACATGATTGGGTTTAGAAAAAAGTAACAGGGTTTGGCTTTACAATCCAGTTTACTCTCACTCCGACCTTGTCACATATCGACGTTCGATCATGGACTCTCCACGTCCACATACGACGTGCAAGGTACCCTGGGTGCGTTGGTTTTTGACGTTCTTGGACACCGTGTCAAGTTCTCTTCTTAAAGATACACATCCGCTTTCACAGGAAATTTAACGTTTACATACAGTCTCTTTCAAAATAAACGCACTACGTCAGTACAACTGATCGTGTTCTTTCCTCCAACAGATAACGCACGTGGTTGGGTTTAGGAAAAAAGAACAGGGTTTGGCTTTAGAATCTTACAGGACATGAACACCGGGTGAAAATCAGTGTTTGGTGGACCCATCTACCACCCCTCGTTTTTCATTGGTTTCTGACACCGCAAGTCACTGCCCAAGCAACGGATTTCGACGACTTTGCAGCGAGACCGGGCTCTACAATCATACGGAAAGTGCCTCCCATCCGAAAGTTGTTGGTTGCTGGGCCCGTCCACCACCCCTCCTGCACACCGACTCAGACTTGTAGCCCCCTTAACTTACGTTGTTGTCCTGCCGCGTTTCCCCGAGCCATCATGCCAACGTGAAAGGACAGCTTTTTTCGGCAGTGTCTGACATTAAAAGTCACTGCCCAAACGGTATTCGGCAACTTCGGAGTGAGACCGGGTTGCCAAAAACAAGGCGGCAGTCTTTACAGTCATTGCCCCACCAACACACAAAATAATTGTTGTCCACTACAATCTCGTACACTTTCATCGACTCGCTGTGTAACATTAGTAACATTGGGAGGTTGCGAATGAGGTAATTTGTAATGACTGTGTCCACACCAGGCAAATCCGTCAAGTTGTGGCAAAAATCACTTTTTATTTTGCACATCTAACATGAGTATCAATTTTCCGATGATAACTGCTGCCTGCAGGCTCATCAAACTCTTCTATGTAGTCACATTGCTTTATTTCCAATTCATGCTGCATAAGGATTTCTCACTTCCTGCCCTCCATCTGAATTTCGTGCTTCCTCATTGTGACATGATTACAAAATCAGATCTATCATCTGTACAAAATTTAGGTGTTTCATTTGGGAGCTTTTCACATGAATCATTTGGATACAAACTAGTATCTTAACTTTCCATATGTTTGTGTGTGTGTGTCTTTGCAGCTTTACACATTTGTCTGTGTGTGTGTCTATGTGTGTGAGACTCCCTCCTCCCCTCAGTGTGTGTATATGTGTGTGTGCAGGGTGGGGGGAGCAGAGGGGTTTGAAGGAGCAGATCAGAGGATGCTGTAGAGGCTCACTGAGCACTGGGGTGAGATTAGCTCCCTCACAGAGGAATCAAACTGACCTGGGAGGCATGCCATCAGAGGGACAGATGGATAAGAACTATTGACCTGCTGACCTGCATCAGATTCTCACTAACTCATGCTAATTCCCATGCAAATTGGTACAAATGTCCACCCTGACTTTTTATTTCTTTCTCTGTCAGTTTCTAGTTTTTCCCCTTTTACTACTTGCACACATATTCCACACAACACACCGTGCGTACACACAGAGACATACAACACATGCATACAGACATATAAACACACACGCATACACACCAACATGCAAACACATTCTCCCTTGTGGCGTGCCCTCATGGTGGTCGGTTGCACTTCTAAAGGCTTAATCTGTTGGTCCCACCTCCCTGGTTAAGAGAACAAAGACCCCTCTCCCCTGACACAAAGGGAGCTCACACACCCCTACACACACGTCCGATTTCAGCCCCAGACGGACCACCCATCCTTGAAGACCATTGCCGCACACACAGAGGGGAGACAGCAACAGCGGCTGTGTGTCAAAGACAAGAGTGTTGAGCGACTCTACTTACGCCGTTGTATGTATTAAAGTCTCTTTTCCATTTTTCCCAGAGTGGGCAGTTCACACACTCTTTGGGGGCATTTTGTTTTTGTGATAGAAAAGGCGATCAAGGGACACCATGTTGAGGAGTCCCTGGCAGGCTTTGATCCAAGGGTTTGCTGGGATCTGTGGCCTCAGTGGTGGAGAGATTAGATTGTCTCACCACTGAACAGAATTATCGCCATTCTTGAAAAGAAAAGGATCAGATAGACAATTATTCTTTAAAGAGCAGCTATTCATGGCAGCCACTTTAAAGGTCAGTAGATGCTGTATTGGAAGATGTCAGTCATTCTTAAACAAGGTTTGCATCATGCAGCCAATCACAGACTGTTGCTTTCTGAGTTGATTCAATTTTCCCTGTGGTGCTTTTTAATGGAACTGCATTCTTTTTTTTGTGCAGGCTGATGTCATAGGGAAGTTACCATCCCTGCTCCAGTCTCTGCTAACCAGCCAGCTATGATCTGTTCAAAATAAATGAGCCAAACAACACTGCTGGACTCTTCAGAATCTCAACTGAGAACAGCCAAAACTAAACTGACATTACATTTACCAAGCATTAACTTGTGATCCAGCTTGGGCTTTGGGTTGTACAAACAGTAAGTCTATTGTAAGTGGCACAGAAGACAATTCTTCCAGTGTTTCTCAAAGTTTATTCAGCACAGAGCTTCTTTCTCCACACTGCAAAGCTAAAATAGCAAAGTTAATGTGGACTTAAACTTGTGCGTCACCTCCATGCAGAGTCCACGCTGTAGCCAACACACATGGCCTACACCGTTGTGAGCATTTATACTTGGGCGGTGGTGTGTCTATGTTACTATGCAGTTACACCTCCAAAACACTAGTCGCAGTGGGGTTTCTGTTGAGTTTTGTTGATTCACAACACACCCAAAACACACATTAAACATGGCTTAATAGTGATGATTTCAAACACACGTACATAAATCGGCTTCATCATAACTCGCAGCATTCACAGACAAGCACTTGTGTTTTGCTGGACACATTTTCCCCACACATATAACATGCTAACGTTTTTAGCACAAGCCTATGGCATTTTACATTGTATAAATTAGCCTAGTGGCTAGTGGAGATTTCCTCTACTCATATGAAGCCAAGGACAGCAACAACATTAAACAAAGGTAACGTTACAAAATTTGTCTCCATTACAACTCCCAGTGTTCACTGACAAAACAGCTGTCTTATTACCTCCATCAAGGAGGTTATGTTTTCGCCAGCATTGGTCTGTTTGTCTGCAAAATAACTCAAAAAGTTCTGAATGGATTTTGATGAAATTTTCAGGAAAGGTTGATAATGGGACAAGGAACAGATGATAAAATGTTGGTGGTGATCGGTTGAAGCGAAGTGGATAAAATAATAAAATGGCGGGAAATCTGAGCTGCTTGGCGGAGGTCTGTGCTCTCCGAGTGCTTTTCTAGTACTAGACATGTTTTCCAAACAAATATAACATGCTAACATTATTAGCACAAGCCTATGGCATTTTACAATATATAAATTAGCCTAGCTACAAGCAGAGATTTGCTTTACTCAAATGAAGCTAGGATAAATCACACACAGGACTTAAAATGCTATCTTGTGGAGGCTTTATTATCTCCACAATTTATTGTTTCTAATCTGTGAAATTAAAGTAAATAAATGCTTCATTTCCACTGATGGAAATAGTTTCATCTTACAAAAATAAACAGAAGGTCTGTGTCGCTGTATTTCTGGGGAGGTGCATGTCAGGCTACTGCGTAGGTTACGCAGTAGGCTCTGTGTCAACACCTATGCCATAGGTATGACGTTGGTGGTTGAGTAGTTTAAGATGCGCAATATAACTGTGAACTTCCATATGGCAACTTTCCATATCATTTGCCTTCTCTCTAACCGTCTCCTATCTCTCAATACTGACATACAATCACATAAAGGCAATTTCCCAAAAAATCGTCTTCAAGGTAACAGTCCAACATTTGGGGAGATACGTCTATTAGCTTTCATGCCCATAGTTTGATTAGAAGATAAATATCATTCTAATGTTTGTAAATATGAAGTTACAAGATTACATGTGTTCAGAACATATTTAAGTGCACTGATTAGCTGTAAAATGAGAGAGCTTGTGACCAGGCCACCATGTCGGAAACAGTCGAGCCAAACAGAACACCGCCCACTGGCCGAGTCTTAGACTTTCTCATTTTACAGTTAAACAGTACACTAAAATATGTTTCTGCAAACATTTTAAGTGAAAAATAGGCAATGCAGTAACAGAATCTTGATTCATATTTGATTAGTGCTGCCTAGCTTGAGAGTTTGACTGCAGTTCACAAGAAGTGATTGATAGCTGCGTGAGAGACTCCTTCTGATTGGCTGTTTTACATGATCTGCGGTAGACTCTTGCAAATGCCATCAGAAGCACTAAGAGGAGGAGGAACATTATTTTTTTCCATGACAACAATATTTTCATAAAAGTAACCAGCTGCAGTTTAAAGAGGGAGTTATGTGCTGGATGATTTCTTGGAGTGGGAAATCTGAAAATGGTGTACACCATTTTGCCACTGTTTTTTCGTTGCGTCCATACTACTAATTCATCTCACTTCTGCGAATCATCGTCGCGGTAAAATCTCGATCACTCTGATTATTAAACACCAAATTATGATCAATGATTTGTTAAAAGCACTCCTGTTCAAGCCAACTTGACAAATTGCTTTACAGGATAATATTAAATGACAGGGAGATGAATGCAGTTAGAAATAATGATGAAATATATCTCTCATAAATCATCTAAAATTAAATTTGAAATTCGCCTTTGATTGACGTTTTACAAACCACTATGTAGCCTGCAAAAATAATAACACAAACAGTGAAATGGCAAACAACCAAAAAATAATGTCATCCATCTTTCAACATATATTTAATCAGCTCTGTATCATATCATCTGCAGCAATCTCAGGTTAAACCATGTGTACGCCTGCTTGAAGAATGCATCAGGTGCGTATATTCTCACCACACATTCTGCCTTAATAAATACCAGTTTACGTGGTGGAAAAAGTGTATGCATGGTTTTGGTGTGTACATATCGTTAATGCATCTGGCCCCTGGAGTCTCTGCTGGTTGCCAGGAAGTAACTATGCCCGGCCAGGAAATAGTCTAGTTCGTAAAACCACAACTTTCAACTTTTTACTGGTATTTGTTACCTTTGGACAGAGCCAGGCTAGCTGTCTCAAGGTTTTATGCTAAGCTAAAGCTACCAGGTGCTAGCTGTAGCTTCATATATACCGCAAAGACATGGGAGTGGTGTCAAACTCTCCGCAAGAAAACAATTAAAGTAAAATATTTCCCCAAATGTTGATTTGTTCCTTTTAGTTTGCATTATTCTTGCATATCTAAATGCACAGCTAGTTGTTTTTTTCAACTTAAGCAGGATAAACTGTACAGCAGTATCCTACCCATAGATATTAAGATTCAAAAGCTGATCAGATGTCAAACACTTAACTCCTCAATACTGTGTGTGCTGAACTTCATTGTCAACAACATATTATAACACTTGAAGTAACCATTTCCCCCAGGATGTCTTCACTGTTTACTAGTTTCTCCTCAATAAAAGCAACTACAAATCTTCACACACCACTGCATTTTTCCACACAACTCCATCAGCAGTTTTCTGAGTCTGCCTTTGATTAGTCCTGTCAGTATGTGAGGAAAAACTGCCCTACATGGATTATGTTTTACCACATGCTTTAAGACAGTTTTTAGCCTCAAGGGTCCGCACAGAATCCAGTTTTTTTAGATGTTCATGTGTGTCTTAATGATTGAACCAACCCTCCAGCAGAGACCCTCCGCCCCACACGCTGAATATTCCCCCATGGATCACGCCAGTGTGTGCCATAAGCCTTACACTGCTCCATTGGCTGAGTAAGTGCATTTGTTTGAGCTGAGCTTTCGTCCCGTTTACTCACAGCCTCTGCCGAGTTGCCAGCCAGATCTCCATAATCCGCAAACAATTATCATATTTGCCTCAGCGGACGACTCAGGTTTTTGTTTACTGATTCAAAATTAACAATTTACACAGCTGGGTTTGTAGCGAACACCTTTCTTGGCTGGCGGTGGTCCATCTGGAACCAGAACAGGAGGGGTGGTTAAAAAAAACAAAAACAAAAAAAAAACAGAAAAAAAGAAGTAGACATACGCAAATGAGTCTTTGACAAATTGAGAAAGTGTTGTGTTTCTTCATTTGAGTAAACTTAAAAATTTCATGGATATGAAAACAAACTAACTTAACGACAGAGACAAAAACTGGATTCAATAATTTAGCTTTCAGTTTAGTGGCTATTGTGAAAGCAAAATATAACGGCAACATTAAAATGTATGAGTTCAGAAAGTGGGTGCTGTTATTTCTCCTTAAAAATGGAGCATAAAATGTGAACTACAAAACAGAAAGCCTGAAAACAAGCAGGCAGATATGTTTGTAATGGTTGGAAAAGTTTAGCCGGTGGGTTGCATTTATTTATATTCATGAGCTGGCCTTTTCTCTGTCAGCTAGTGAGCAATAATCACTTCCTTGTGTAAACGATGTTAAATGAGGCATAGCTGTGAAGGCCATAAAACTGACACGGCGCAGAGAGAAAGCTCCGACTAAGAAGAAGCTTTTGTTTATTTGCAGTGTAAACACAGTTACAGCAAGTCAGAAGAAAATATAGATTTAACTTCTTTGTTGTATTTTATCTTTCTGTATGACTTCACATTTATTATCCAGAGTGTGAATGTAAAGATTTACAGAGTAGTCTGAGTTGCATCAAACTGTTTACTAATATTATTTTAGTTTCAGTACAGATGCCAAACAATACTACCCTACTTTGAGTGACAAATACTACATCGTTCTTAAAGATTTAGCACACAACAAAATCAGTCACTCAAAAGTGAATACATGTCAATGACAACGTGCAAGATACCTTACTATGGGAAGTATAAATAATGTTTTCTGTTTTCTTTATCAAATGTGGAAAATGTCTACGATACAAAAGTGTTTTCACTATGAAATAGCTATGTGTAGTGTATTTATGTTGTTATTGTTTTTGTCTGATAAGTTTTTTGTTTTATTTTTTCTTTGTTTGTTTGTTGTCATTTATTTTCCATTCCTCTTTCTTTAAATATGTGAGGTATTGTGGATGTTTGCTTTGTTGTCTGTATGTGTGAAATACATTATCTTTTTGACTATGTACGCATAATATTAATCTCAGGAGGTTTTAAATATACTGTTTTTGGAGGTGTTTCATGAATTGAGGCTATTTTGAATCAAAATGATTGACAAAATGACAACGTATGTATATGAAATGTGTTTTACAGCATCACTTTATTTATTGATATGAGTTACCTATTCATTGAAATAAATAAACAGATTTTTTTTGTTGTTTAAACACATTGATAAGACCATTTATTGTTATTTCTACTATGGGTAGTTTCTGCGTTCAGATTATCCGTCCATCGGAATGGACAGAAAAATAGCACATACTGTCAAAACCTTTTTTGCTAATGATTTATGAGTGCATTTAGAGTCGAAATCCACCATTATAATATTTTTTGTGTGCATGTTTGGAACATAATTGGGTTCTGAAATGGGATAGATCTATAAAAAAAAAAACATCAGAGACACAGGCGCAGCGAACAGGACTAAGGACGCAGTTACACTGGCGCTATTTGGTCCATTTTAAACGAACCCTGGTCCACATCTACGGATAGTTTGGTTTGTTTGGTGTGGTCGGAACACTCATTCAAACTCTGGTGCGGACCAAAAGAGCGAACCCTGGTCCGCTTGAAAACTGGGGGTCTCGGTTCACTTGCAAGTGAACCCTAGTGCAGTTTGCTAAAGACTGAGCATTAATTGCCAACTTTCAGTCATATTTTGGTACCAGAGAAGTATTTCTGTTCAACTTTTTGCTGCAACTCTAAGACTGTCTTTCCAAGATTAACGACATCATGGGTTGTTTCAGGAAATGCCCCACAATGACATATGTAGAGACCATTGATATTATGAGGGAGGCAATAATGGAAGTCATTGTAACCATGACAATGCAGGTCCCCTTACCGTAAACTTTTAATGTCCTGTTAAATCATTCGGTCAAGCACATTTTGTCACTGTATCTTAATAATTAATGTGTTGAGCTTAACTTAATTATGCTATCTCTACCATTCGGTTTGGGTATGTTATGCAAAAAAATATCCACTAGATGTCGCTGTGTCTTTAAATAGTCTGTCTTTTCAGTTCAACCCCTACAGGAAAGAAAGTCACCCCAGACATGAGGGTGCTGTGTGGTGGGATTTTCAAAGGTAGGCATGGTTACTTTACATGTTATAGTTTCAGGGGTGTTACTGAACAGATTTATGTAACTTAGTACAAAAAATAAATGTCTACTAAGGGTAAAATCATTTTTAAAAACATGCTCTACCACACAGTTTATTAGTCCTTTTATGGTAAAGGCAGTGAAGCTAATGTAACTAAAATTGACTATTTGCCATGAAATAAACACACATCTGATCTTTTATAGTTATAAAATCAATGTTATTTCATTATATATTTGATTAAAAAAAAATAAATATCAGTGCGAGTTTTCACCATGTCTGAGATGTTTTCAAAATACTATAATGGTAAATATCTAAAATAAATACAGGGAAATAATACTAGTGCTGGCAATACGACTAATTCCATAGTAACAAAATTATATATTTTGATATTCTAACATGTTACAAGCATTATAACAGTAATTTTAATTATTTTATTTTTAAGTTAAAAAAAATTGATTTTTGTTATAGTTGACCCAAAGAAATAAAAAATGTAAAGAAAAAAGTTTCATTGCTCTTTTCTCAGTGAGGACATTAAAGGGTTAACAAAGTTGCCATTTTAACCCAAACCACAATTTTTCTCTTATCCTAACCAAGTTGTTTTTGTGTAAACCTAACCCTAAGCACAGACATGTTATGTGGTGATTGAAAAGATGCTGATAGGAGCTAGCGTCAGTTCAGGAAATGTTTCAATGTGTTCAAGAGGATACGGAGAAATAACATATTTTGTTGTTTAATTTGGAGGACTTGTCACTCATTTCAAACATAAGTCCAATACGAGCAATTTTAACATTTTAAGACCTTCACACCTTCTATTCACAGAGTAAACTCAAGAATTATCGCCTCTGGATGTACACAATGTGACAACAGAACCTGTGACCATCTGTGCTCAGAGGTTATTTCACCACCACACTCATTATTAGTTTTTACTGGAGCTGAATGCTGAATGCTTATAAATTACCATACCAGAACAACAAATCTTTCAGTCGTACCTCTACATACTGCCATGCAGCTTTTTTAAATTCACTGGGGCTCACACTACCATCAACTATCTGCCACCTACAGGCCAAAACAAACTGTAAATGTATTTGCCAATGCTGTTTGGCCAACTGTGAAAGGAAAAGGAAGGATTTGGACACTGGATGTATTGGGCAACAGGTACTAGTCTGCCAGCCCTGCTGATTGTGCCAAGTCATAAAACTGGGTGGAACTGTTTGGCATGCAGCTCCCTGTATCAACCAGCAGATCTATTGCTTTGGCTTTAAGATTAGGGGCTTTGAGATTGGATTGAAGTTGGGGGGAAGGAGGAAGGAGGCATGAGGAGAGAGAGGGGCAAAGGCAGACAGAAAGAGGAAGGGGCAACAACAGAGACAGAAAATGAAGCTTAGGAGGAAATGCAGCCCAGTCGCCACAATAAAATGTTGGCGGTGTATGTTTCTGCAAACCAGGAAGATGTTACATTTGTATGTTTTGGGTCAAATTACATGAACATGAGCTGAGTTTCTCATCAGTTGGAGGAGGGGATGGTGGAGGGCAAGACATAGGCAAGACACCACTGTCTTGACTGATGTCCAAGACCAACGAAAGCAGGTATTTTTTAACGAAAGCTCAGACATTTCCAGCCGTGTTTGGAGCCATAAAAGGGGGGGGGGGGGGGGGTTTCAAATTAGAGTTTGGGACATTCCAACCTGGTCTTACTCCAAAGTTGCCGAAATCCGGTGCTTGGGTAATGACTTGCAGCATCAGACACTGACAAAAGAGCCATCCTTTAACATCGGCATGATATGCGGCCGGTCACCGTCATAGATTAACACTCTACCCACCAGAGTATTATTTTTAAGTTGCCAGCCACTCTTTGAAGTATAGCAGAACACATTGCCACATTCAATTATCGTTCAAAGTTCTGTTGTCTCCTCTGTGATCGTCTTGTCTGTGCGTCACAGTCAACGTCATGACGATTCAGTTTCCTCCCACCACACTCGTTTGCTTCTACGTCCAAATCATAATCAGAATGTTGAGCAAAACAGAAATTGTTGGAGTCCATCAACTTCTCCACGGCTTGTACAACCGTAAACTTTTCCATTGGCACCGGCATTTTCGTGCAGTTTACAAGCTGCTACATTTCTGTAAACAACATCTTCTTTCCATTTCTAGCAGATCGTCTTCTTTTTAGTTCGTTTTTGGACACAGAAGTGCTGTTCCATTCCACAAGATGTGTAACAGCGCCCCCTATCTTATAACAGTGACAACACGGATTGCTGGAACATCTCGTCAATGGCAAGAAAGCATTCTGTCATAAATGATGGAAAATCTCGGCAATGGCCGGGATAGTGTTAATGGCACTTGGTGGTGTCAGGGGGAAACACAGTGGGACACAAACTAAGGTTAAGGTGAGGAAAGTTTGAGTAGGGCATGTGGGTGGGTCCTACAAACACCGTCTTTCACTTGGGAGAGCGGTGTTCATGTCCCGTAAGATTATAAAGCCAAACCCTGTTCATTTTTTCTAATCCAACCATGTGAGTTAGTCGTTGAAGGCAAAAAACAACAAATCCCTGTTTCCTGTGAAAACCGAAGTGTATTTTGAATTAAGGTAATGATGGTCAGAGGCAGAATTTGACACAGCGTCCCAGAACGTCAAAGCCCAACGCACCCAGGGTACCTTTCACGTCGTATCTGGACCTACAGTAGAAAGTCCATAACCAAATGTTGATATGTTACGAGGTAAGAGTGAGGATGTGTTGGACATTCCCACCCATGTTTGTAGTGACCATACTGGGTATTTTAAGTCAAAACATGATGTTTTCCTAATTCTAAACAAGTGTTTTTTGTTCCTAACCCTAACCTCATGTTAACCACAGAGATGTCACAACATAAAAGTGAAAACTGTAACACAGAGAAATGCAAAGTTTTAACATATCCATGACACATGAAACAGACAAATGTAACATGTGGTTGCAGAAACGTACAATACCAACATTTATTCTGGTGACTGGGTTGGAAATGAGACAGCCTTACAAACAACAAGTGATAAGCAATTATTCGCAATACCATCGACCTGTTCCACTTTCTCACCCATCTGTCTCCGTTATGCAGACGGAAAAACACTCACTTTTTACACATGATCACTCATGTTTCCCTCATGTCGCCCATTATTGCACCGGCAAAGCCAAGCTCTGGTGAGTCACACTAAGATTTGCTCGGTAATTGCACCAGAGAACTCATTCACCCTGAAGCGTTCATGACTGGTCATCTTAAATGACCACTAGCATCTCTGCCTCTCATATGCTTCCTACATCCTTTAATCCTACTTTTTTTTAGGTCTTCGCTCTGTGATGACTTCGTTATTGTGTTGTTCTCCACGCTCGACATCAGTCTCCCTCATCAGATGTGTACTTCAGAGTGAAATGCGGTCTATCTTGGAGAGTACTGGGAAAATGCATTCTAGTTAGCTGCTGTCTGACACTGTGTCTCCACAGCGGTGTGTGTGAACCCCTGTTATTCTTCATTGGCGGTGATATTTATAGAGATGTTTACATTGGCCTTTCAGAGAAATGGAGATGAGCGATGAGGCAGGCTGCTTTTCTCCCTCCCAGTTATATCTCTCAATATGCCTTTGGATTATTTCAAGATGTCGGTGAATCTGTGGGCACATCCTCGGGCGTCGGCTAATATTTTCACAAAGGCGAATTATAAAGGTTTAATGACATGACAGAACATGTCATTACCCTTGTGCAGCAAAGAGGAAGAAAACTAGGGGATGGACAAGAGGCTTTACTTCTTGTCATGGGTATTTATAGTCGTCTCTTTCATCTGTGCAGAAATGATTTTGTCCATTGAAGCTTTTACTCCAGTTACTCAACGAGTTATTCCAATCAGTGCCAAACGCTGAGTCATAAACCAGAAATCAGATGCTGATAAAGATTCATGTCAGTACTAATTCTTGCTCAGTAACTACAACTGTTACTTCCTTGGGAGGCTGATATTTTTTGTAGGTCAATATGTGCTGTGTGGATGCTGATCTACTCCACCAGCTAGCAGCTCATCACCTTAGCTTAGCATAAAGAAGAAAGAAATTAGTGGGTCCAAGAAATGATCCCAAATATAACAGCTACCTCACCCCAGTAAAGACGACAAATTGTTTTTTCACTTTGTTTTTGTGACACCAGGGGTCAGCACCCCCAGGTCCCGGCCCCTGCCTGCCGCCCAGCACACAATGCACCAGGCCCCGATGCCAGTCCCTGCACCTGGTGGGCCCACAGAGTGGCGGCTCCATGTTATTAATTCAGGCTGAGCCCAACCGGGCCCCGTGGTCCAAGGCCCGGCCACCAGGTGCTCGCTGGCAACCTTGTCTCACTGGTAGGAGGCCCCGGGGCAGACCCAGAACATGCTGACGGGATTACATATCTTGTCTGGCCCTCCAGGGTCCCCCAGGAGGAGCTGGGCAGCGTTGCTGGGGAGAGAGACGTCTGGAGTGCTTTGCTCGGCCTGCTGCCTCCCAAACTGGTTTCTGAGAAGCGGTTGAAAATGGATGGACGGACTTTGTTTTTGTACTAATTCAACAAATGAGACAATGACGTGTTATTTCATGAGGTTTGGTTGTTGCTGGCAGGTGGATTTGTTACCTTTGGATAGAGACAGTTTAGCTGTAGCTTCATGTTTAACAGACAGATAGAGTGACACTGATCTCTATTATCAAGACAGAGATTAAAAAAAAAGAATAATGCTGTAGTCACTACAGGCTGCAACTTGAAACTTTCAGTCAGTTGTATATACTGGTCCATTCCCATTGGTAGCTTTGTCACCTTCTACCTATGCCAATCCTCAATGCCTATGTGCAGTTTCACATGTCAGTGAGTAGAAAAACTTGGGACAGACAGAATGACTGACTGACAGAATGACACACTGACAGTTTCCGTGATTATGTACAGCATACCATACCATGACTTAGACATACCAAAAATTAGAAAAAACCCCCCCCAACATTGGGCCACAGGGGCCCATTTTTAAGCATTTTTCTGTTGTTATAGTGCCGTTAGTTATGGGTTCTTGAGACAAATTTGTTCCTCATGAGGAGAGGCATCTCTGTGCAAAGTTTCACGTCTCTACGACATACGGGGCATGAGATATGCCCATTCAAAGTTTGCAATTTCAATCAGTTGCTATAGCGCCCCCCTTTGGCCAATTGATGTAATATTGCTTCATTCACATCCTCCCATGACCCTCTACCACTGTGCCAAATTTCACATGGATTGACCAAGTCAGTGAGGAGAAAAACATGGAACAAACACACAGACAGAGTTTTCGCCATTATATAGTAAGATACATAACTTCTAGGAAGTAGGTTGCTTCCAGCAACTCCAAACCTGCCTTGTATGCATGTACATCAATGTTTCTCTCAAATGGTGTGTCACGGCCAATCCAGCTGTGCCGTGGGATTTTGTGATCACCACACGTATTCAACTGGGCCTTTACAAAAACTTATGACTGAATTTTAATTGACTGTATCAGTACGTTGTGTGCACCCATTTCCCAATAAAGAGGCCAACTCTAGCTAGAAATGTGATATAATTTAATTTAATTGAAAACACTTTCACGGGGGAACCTATTTGTCGCTGTTTGTGCATGGGAATTATAAGTGTGTGACACATCAAAAGCCCAGATTGGCAGACAGTGTGAGGGATGATAACATTTAAATGGAAGAAGCTGTGAGTGGAACAATGGATCGTTTTATTGTACGGAGCAAATTACAACAAAGCACCAGCAAAGACGGCCTACCACTGAAAGAAAGGAGACAAAAAACTGTCAGTAAACAGTATCATGAAAGCTCCCTGTCTTATTCTTATTGTCTTATGTCGTGATAAGAGTGATAACACACGTTATAGAAGCTGTTGTGCACAGATATAAATACAGGTGTTGAGATTTTGCCTTGCCCTTTGGTGTGTCTTGGGCACAAAAAACGACTCATGTACATGTATCTTGTGTACATGATGCACAGTAATGGTTGTGGTTTTAGGAGCAATTAGCTTACTGGAGCTACTCCTTGACCAACAACTGTAACTGCCGTATCCCTGTGCAGAAGGAAGCATGCATCTACTCATGGAAGAGACGCTCCTGCTTGTGACAGCACAAGATGTAAACATGAACGCCGTCCTCCTCAGCTGAGCTGTGACATTAGCTAGCTCAGCGGTGCTAGGTGAGCTAATAGCAGATGCACGTTTGGTAGAAAGAAAATAGTTCCTACATGAAACTGCTCACAACAAGATCTGTGGATGATCTCGAGTAACCAGGTCTTGATTTCTGGAAAGAGACATTGCTGTTGAGTTCACCTGATATATTTTTGGCACTTTGAGCACCACAAGCTGAGTGCCATCTAGTTCCATTATAATCATGAGAAGGCAGACACCTCTCGAGCCAATATCTCTAAAACTCCACAGCTCACACCAAAACAAGGCAGACTGATAAATAGCACCACAGGTAAGAGGAAAAATATGTAGGCTATTTTTGATTTTAGGGTGAACTGTCCCTTCAATTGTAACGAAACCCTGTTGGATGTATTATTGGAACAAGATAACTCATATAAATAAGACATTTTTTGCACGTTATTCTGCTTCCAAAAAGGGCTAAACACACCCAGAACCTATGTATTTTATCTCTGTGATGGAATGGAAATGTTGTCATCTGACTGCGGGTAAGATGGCAAACATAAATCCCTAAATGCCAGCATGTGCATAACTTTAATGTTTCGTATGACACTGCAGGAAAAGATTTGCAGTTCTGTGGATAAATAAAGGTTTTAAATAGACTGCTGGCACAGATTCATGCTGTTTACCATGACTTCCATCCCGCACACTGATTCTTGGCTGAGTCCGCACCCTGAGAGATTGGAAGATTGATTATGTAGGCCTGTGTGGGTGTCTCATGTAAATACATGCCATTCCTCAATCCAAACCAATGAGCCACTCTTTCCAGGAGCACAGTCTATTATTTTCTGGCCCAATTGCAGGGCTTTCATGCTTTTCCTCGTTGCATTCCAGGATAAAACGAGGTGACACTGACATCTGTGTGCCCTCTAAGCCTGTCTATGAAATGGAGCATGTGAACTTGGGACCACACAGCTCTGGCTGCCTCCAGATAGTTAACTGTTTTTGTACACGTAGTGTTTGTTATCTCAATGTTGAGTTCGTTTCGTAGTTGATAACTTACTGTGATACACTCTGAGGCTAAACTGCAGCACATTCAGAAAACATCCAGAGATATTCACGATGTGTAATATATGAAAATTAAAGGCTAAAATAGTTGGTAATGATCAAATCTATCTGCAGTTTAACCTAGGCTAATTTAAATAGGTTTAATTAGAGGACAGTAGAACCACTGATAAAAACACTCTGAAGATATGTTCTGAAGATTTATTGCTCGCTGCCATGATAATTAATGAGTGGTATAATGTCGGGTGTGATAGCTTTATACACATCTTAAGAAGTCAACTCCCAACAACATTCAGTTATACTCCGACTATCTCTAATCTTCTCATAAAGGTTTGGTAGTTACACCCGTTGTAGTGTTAATGTCAGCTATGCATTAACCCTGAAGGACGTTTGTGAAACGCGATCTGTCGGACAGTTTAGTCTTTATGAGGTGGAACAAAGCTGTTTCACAGGTCAGTCATTCGGACGTAAAATGCTCTGCCAACAGACATAAATTTAATGTTTGCAGCTATTATTCAGCTATTACACAAAAAGATGGTTTGATAGTTTATGATATGGTGTCAAATGCTTAAAATGTTGACAGGAATTTTATCCGGATATCTCAGGTAATCTATCTCTGCAATACTACAGTCGTAAAGTCATTTTCATTCCCAACATTTGAAATCTAATGAAATGGCTGTTGGTCGACTGGAATCATGTGGTACTATGTGGAAATTATTCTAAAAGCCATTAGCCACTTGGGTAGATGAGATAACTCTAAAAACACAGATAACACATTGACCTAAATTATGAATTTTGATCATATGACAAATGCAGAAATTAAACACATAATAAATGAATGTTTATCTATGGGGTGCCGTTTGTAAAGTGTCTCACGCTGAAAATAACATCAACATTTTGCCACATTTAGCTTCAAACAATGTTTAAAAAAGTATTGTGATTTTTTTAACGTCACCTTTTACCACATTTACAGCAATATTTGTTAACTTAGAAATATATTAAATAGTTAAATCTAAATATTAAATGTGGCACCTAAATGTTAAATGTTAAATCTAAATATTAAATCTAAATCTAAATCTAAATGCTAAATCTAAATCTAAATATTAAATCTAAATCTAAATCTAAATGTTAAATCTAAATGCTAAATATAAATATAAATATAAATGTTAAATCTAAATATTAAATCTAAATCTAAATGTTAAATCTAAATGTTCTGGGTGAAACTAAATATTTAGCTAATATGCAAATTCACACTGCCGGTCACCGGAAGTACCAAAATAAAAGCTCGAGATGGTCAGACTGTTTATAGAATCAAATAACGAATTAAAACCAACTTATCAGGGGAAATGGACACTTGAACATACATTAGCGTGATAATAACTACCTAAAATAACAAGAAACGTGTTTGGAGAAATTTTATTTGACGTGTACTTTGAGTTGTTAGTGTCCCTACTGAGGGAATCACCCTGTTGTTTACAAATACTTCCGGGTAGAAAACCAGCGGAGTTTAGCAACATATATATATGCACATCTCACGTTTTTTAACGTCACTCTATCACCGTTTAGACTAATCTGGTGTTTGTAAAGCCTATAAACACTATGACTGAACAAACATTACTATCACGGTCTGAAATTAATAACATGGTTATCGTAGATTAGCGGGGCTAACTGTTAGCTGTTAGCCCGTTAGCGTGTCTGTAATGACTCACTAACTCTAAACGGTCCGTGAAGAAAATATTTTTCCAGCGGATGTCTTAGTTACAACATGATTGAGCTAACTGAGTAGTTTAATGTCGATCCGACAATGGGAGACATTTAACAGATGACGCCCTGATAGCTTTGCTGCAGCCACTGGTGCTTTCTAGACATCGTGATTTCCCAAAACTGAATAAATACCACACATCGCAACACAAAACTGCTTTGCTAGCTCAATCATGTTGTAACTAAGACATCCGCTGGTAAAAAATATTTTTTCACGGACCGTTTAAGAGTTAATGAGTCATTACAGACACTGCTAACAGGGCTCCGAAGGGACACTAACAACTCAAAGTACACGTCAAATAAAATTTCTCCAAACACGTTTCTTGTTATTTTAGGTAGTTATTATCACGCTAATGTATGTTCAAGTGTCCATTTCCCCCGATAAGTTGGTTTTAATTCGTTATTTGATTCTATAAACAGTCTGACCATCTCGAGCTTTTATTTTGGTACTTCCGGTGACCGGCAGTGTGAATTTGCATATTAGCTAAATATTTAGTTTCACCCAGAACATTTAGATTTAACATTTAGATTTAGATTTAGATTTAATATTTAGATTTAACATTTATATTTATATTTAGATTTAATATTTAGATTTAGATTTAGCATTTAGATTTAACATTTAGATTTAGCATTTACTTTTAGCATTTAGATTTAGATTTAATATTTAGATTTAACATTTAACATTTAGGTGCCACATTTAATATTTAGATTTAACTATTTAATATATTTCTAAGTTAACAAATATTGCTGTAAATGTGGTAAAAGGTGACGTTAAAAAAATCACAATACTTTTTTAAACATTGTTTGAAGCTAAATGTGGCAAAATGTTGATGTTATTTTCAGCATGAGACACTTTACAAACGGCACCCCATATTTATCAAGGTGAGCATTAAGGTTTGGAGTATTTAACTTTAGTAATGGCCAGGTGAAAAATACAACAGCTATAGTTTCAAGAAATTACATTTGCATACAACTAATTTGAAATGGTAAATACGTTCTAAGGGAAATGTAACGCCGTGAAAAGTTTATTTTCTACTGCTAATTATTATATCTGGCAGGTCGCAAAAATGTTGATACTCAACGGATCAGCAAAATGTTCGCTGACAATGTATTTCAGTTGTTTTCCTGTTGGATGTGTTATTGAAACAAGATAAAACATATAAATTAGACATTTATTGTACATTATTGTATTCTATCTCTGTGAACTAATGGAAATCTTGTCATCTGACTGCGGGTAAGATCGCAAACAAAAGTCAGTTGTTTTCTGCCAAATTAGGCAACCTAACAATACAGTATCCACTTGTAGTGACTAGAGCATCATTTATGTTATTATGGTTTTATTAATATTTTGCCAAAATCATGATCTTTTCCGAACCTCAACCAAAGAGCTTTTGTAGCATTTTAATAACTAAAAAAAAGTTGTCTCTGACGATTATAAAAATCCAGGCAGCGATTACATTGCCAAAACATACAATAAGGAAATCACCTCAGTAACATACAAATGTAATTTCTAGCACACAGGGTTGAATTCAAAGGGTTTTGCTTATAGCGTAGGTATATAAGAAACCTATACTTGAATAAACTACCTATGCTCCAAGTCTTGACCTTAGATCCTCAAGTCTACCCTCACTAGTTGTCCCTAGATAGAGGTTGTAACTAAAGGTGACCAGGCTTTTGCCATCAAGGCCTCAAGGCTCCGGAATTCTGGAGATTAGGCTGGCCAGCACATTACCTATTCTTGAATTATTGCTTAAATCATATTCTTATAGGAAAGCATTGACTTTTAATGCCTGACTTGTACTTTTTTGTGTTTTATTTCCTTTTGTTCTATTTTTGCCTCTGTACACACTATTTTTCTCAGCTCTTCACATTTTATTTTTAAATTGTATTGTTATCGTCATATTTTCATGTACTTTGTGAAGCACTTTGTGACCTTGTTTAGATAAGTGCTACACAAATAAAATCATTATTATTTATTTTTATTTATTACTGAATTGATGACATCACTCAGGAAACTTCCAGATATGAGATGACAATTTATTTCAAGGTTTAGGCAGTATGCATATTTTTATTGGTTATTAATGGAAAAATGTATTGAAATGTGTCAAAGGGATTCAAGGGGCCTCATGCTGGACTTTTTCTTTAGGACCCCAAATTACACCTTAAGTACACCCCTGTTGAGCAACATGGCGGGACCAGGCCTCAATGTGCATAAGCAGCTTCTGTACTAAAGTGTTTTTGAAATTCATTAATTTATTTGATAGGGACGATACAATTTGATGCAGTTCCAATACAGAGTATGGGACTGATGTGCTGTACAGAGAGTTTATAGCTATTGCTCATTTTCAACTCATGTCCCTAGTTGGACTTTTACGTGTAGACTTAAAATGTGATTAAGAATATGCAGTTTTAATCATCATACAACCGCAATACACTATAAACATGGAAGACACAATAAAGTACATAGACCACATAACACAATACACTTACACTACAACCCCTTAAAAGTTTGAGCACATTTAGCTAGGGCTGCTCCCTGATAGTCGACCAAACGTTAGTCAACCAGAAAGGTCATTAGTCGGCAAGATTTCATTGTTCGCTTAGTGGCAGAAAAAAAAAGAAACTCTATTAGGAGCTGTGCCTTGTCAAAATAAATCAAAACCTATATGACTGGATCGTGTGGGAATTTAATTTGAAAGGACAGACTCAGGAAGAGGCCACGCTCAGCAGTCAGACAGGAGTCACGTTACAAACCAATCACAGCCGACAGATATCTTTCCCTTCTTCTGTAAATATTCAGTCTGATAAATATGGAAAGGTTGACAATAGGCCTACACACATGGCTGGTACCTGCGGTTATTCCACAGGCTAGTTAATAACGTGTCGGGCAGGAAATCCAAAGTGTGGGATCATTTTGAGAAGGTGAAGGACGAACCCAAGGTGATATGTAAACTCATCTTCACTGGTCGACTACAAACATGACGTATCATCTGAAACATGGAAGTAGCTACATGCCCATTAGCCACTTAGCACAATCATCACTGCTTTGCCGACAGCATCATTAACAGGCGGCTTGCTCAGTGTGTGACGTGCACTTGTAGATAAAATATAGGCCTATATTAATGAAGGTTCATTAGTACGGTTTTGTATTTCTCTGTAATGTAGCACAGTGTTAACAATGTTACTGATACTATTCTTTCTCACACCTTCAACTCAAACCATTGTGTTGCCCCGCCCTAAATATATAATCTAATAATTAAATAATATCGTAAACATGCAGGTGACTAGTCGACTAATGGCCCTAAATGACGACTATTGGTCAACTAGGAAAATTCTTAATCAGGGGCAGCCCTACATTTAGCTAAGAGTGGGTGCAGCTCTGGTTTGCTTTTAGTCAGCATTTGACCTTTGTTGTGAAGGACTGTAAATCTATCACAATCTTCTCCTTCTACTATCTAAGCTGACAATTCAGCTTTTATATGATATCTGCCACTGGGTGTTACACAAAACTTCAAGTTCACACTCTTTTATGTAAAATCAATTAAGTAAACAGTGCTACTTTAGCTGTCAGGATAATGTTGGTTTTGCAGCCGCACAAAGTACAGGTGTGACTAGAGGGCAGTCTTGGCTTTGTCAGGCGAATTGTAAGCTGGACTGTGTGTGTTCCAGTGATTTATTCAGCCCCCCTGCTGAATGCCATGTAGTGGCTGGACACCCTGCTGGCTGCAATGACAGGCTCCATAGCAATCTGCCAGACACACAGCAGGACAAGACAAGCTCCCAGCTTCTGTTCTGTGTCTGGAGCTGCATATCCATCCTATTGCTTTTCCCTCCAACATCATCCCCCCCCCCTCTCTCGCTTCCCTTTCTCACTCACCCACTTTGACTTGCCATTTGCATCTTTTTTAGCTTTTGGTTACAGAGTAGCAGTGTTCGACTTTTAGATGAATCACCGTGGCTGCATGCTGGACTTTGCAGCAACCGGTGAATAATAGCTCATGTCACGACAGCCTACTCTGTGTTTTACGTGCTGCACTACCAGATCAAAGCTGGAGGGAAATCTGCTGTTTTAATTACACTTATACTTTGTCCTTAAAGTCTTTAAATACCTTGTAAAATGCATGCTAGCTATTATTAATTTTGCTCCTGAAAAGCATTACTATTACATTAAAGTGGTGAGGACAATGTGTTCTTTAAAGGAAGCAACATTTGGAAAAGAAAATCCTGGAAGCATTTCACGGTAATAGAATAAACTGAATTTTTAAAGAAGCAAAAAAAGCATCCTCAATAAGTTAGCCATATAGATCTCTCTTTCGCTAAAACACACAACATGAATACAGACACAGGAAAGCAATTTAAGAAACACTCCGGCCATTGACACATTCATCCTTATGACTGTATGAGTTTTGCCATGGAAAACATTACGCCGGCACTTTGCCTCCGCTCCGAGCATATCCCTTCCCCATTCTCTCCTCCCCGCCAGCCACCACTCCCTAACGACTGATCAATCACCACGACCATATGTGGTGATGTCATGTTCCTTGAGAATGAAAGGTCGGGGCTTGTCGTGTCCATCTGCTCCGGTTTGTGGAACATTCCAGTGCTTTAACATTTGCATGGCTGTCAGACAGACAATAAAAACTAATCTCCCTTCACTGAGAAGAAAAAAATGAGGCTGGTGTGAATTAACAGATCTAGAGAAGGTATATCTCTATCTTCATAATGTAGGAGACAGATATGTGTTGATGTTTCTCACATTTCCACACTTCAATAAACATGAATATATAGAAATAGTTCCTTATCTATGAGCCACAAGATTAGTTTCTTTATATGATGATGATGATTTTCTTCATATTTATGTTGCACCTAAGAAACAGAGTTTGACAGACAAAGCAGAGGCAGAATACCTCAAACAGCAAGGCCATGCAAAAGCAAAACCAACTTGAGGTAAAATTAAAGGGGACCTATTATGCTTTTTCATATTTTGTGTCTTTTCCTTATATGCTCCAGGCCCCTACTGCAACTGTTTACATTAGTAGCCCACACTGCTACATGTAGCTAAATGCTAACATCAAGGAAACATAAAACCTTGGTAGTTTCTCCCTGATTTCAGATCTAATTCCTGCTTGGTTGCATTTCCAAGCATTTACTGGTGGATTGTAAGGGTAGAAAGTGCTGCTAGTCATTTCCTAGCTGCAAGTACGCTGCTAACAGCTACATGCTAATCTCAAAGAAACATGTAATTTTGGTTGCCAATATGAATTTCTTTACAATTTCAGATCATACTGCATATACAATTGCATATACAAGCTTTTATTTGAGGTTTTTCAGGGTAGAAAGTACTGTTAGTCTTTCCTAGCTGCTAAAGTACATGTAGCTAACTTCACCGAAACATATAATTCTGGTTTCTGATGTTGTAAATTTCTCCCCAATATCAGATCATATTGCTGTTGCAACATGTCTTGTTATGTTTATAAGCTTTTATTGGTGTTTTTTAAGGGTAGAAAGTGTTGCTAGTCATTTCCTAGCTGTAAGTACACTGCTAACATAGATGTGGCTACATGCTAATTTTACGGAAACATGTAATCTTGGTTGCTAATGTTGTAAATTTCTCCCCTATTTCAGATCACACTCCTGCTGGAACATGTCTGGTTGCATTTATAAGCTTTTATTGGTGTTTTTTCACAGTAGAAAGTGCAGACCAAAAATGGTGCCTATTCATTTTGATGGAGTTGCTCCACCAAAATTTTTTTCTAGCTTCCTGGTTTACTTCCGCAGTACGCAGCCCACTAAATATGCACAGTATGTTTCCCCCTTTGGCCCCCTTCCTGCGGGTGCCCGCTCGGCTCATAGACTTGCGTATATAACGTTACAGATTTGTAAATCACTTTTTTTCGGCTCGATTCATATTCAAACAACTTTATCAATCCCACCAGGGGGAATTTGTTTGAAAAGCTAGCCTCGCACACATACTAGAACATAACATACAGTAACATGTAGACACATAAATAGATGAGTAATACATAACAATTAGAAATAAAAAATATGCAAAGGAGTTCAGTGGAACAAAGGAATCTAGAAATAATAAAAACATTCATTGATGATCAATAAAATAAATAAAAAAATAAATAAATATACAGCAAATTTAAAAGACGAAACGTAGATTAAATGAAAAATTTTGAATACTCGTTAGTTTTAAAAGCAGCTAAAAGTGTAACGACACCATGGCGGCAACAGAGAAAATTTGCATGCAAGAACACATCCAGAAAAGTTTTACAAATATCAAACCACCATGGCTCAGAAATTCAGAATAGAAAGAGTCATAAGTGACCTTGTTTGCAATCCGAGGTGTCTCTTTTACAATGTTGGTCTGTGGGGAAAATGCTGTTTGGGCTGCAGGGGATTTTTTTTTTGCTGCAATACCACGAGTGGCCACTGGGAAAAATTTGCTGCAAGGCTGAGCGTCTTTCCTGGGGACCTGATTCCCAGGTAGTCATTTCTCATCTACAAGTATACTGCTAACATAACATGCTAACTTCTCTGCAACATGCGATCTTGGTTGAAGATGTTGTAAATTTCCCCCCGATTTCAGATCCTATTCCTGATGGAACATGCTCGGTTGTGTTTACAAGCTTCAATTGGCAATTTTTAATGGTAAAAAGTGCCATTAAATGCGGTGACAGTCACTTCCCAGCCACAACTAAAGCATGTAAACATGAGAATGAGCCTGAAAATGAGCATAATAGATCTCCTTTAAAACAAAAGAAAGAAAATAAAGAAAGTTAAAAAAAAATAATAACTGCACAAAAAAAGTAATAAAATAAAACAAAATAAAGTAAATACAGTAAAAACATTTACAAATATCAATCAAAAAATGCAATAAAAAGAATAAAAGCAATAAAAATAATAAAGAGAGGATTTTTAAAGTGCCTTTAATGCATATGTGCTCTTTCACTGTTGAAAGCACCGGATTTATTTTCTTTTTAACATCAGCACACTATTTAAAAGTAGTGATCACATGGGCAACTGTAAAACTGTGGTAGAATTAACAAACATCATCAGTATAAATAAACACTAACACATTTAGATATAAATTTGCATATATGTATATGTCATTGTGTCATATCACAGTGCCCAATGCTGTGTCTTTACCTGGTATACAGGCTGGACAAAATATATGTCACCACTGAATGTATAACACATGGTGCGCACACACACACACACACACACACACACACACACAGATATATCCCCTGGGATGCATCATCACAGAAGTGGGACAGCCCCGAGCAGCACAAGTCTTACACCTCCTCTCCTGCTACACGTGCCATGAAGCAATTACCACCATTAAACTACTCGCCACCTGTTAACTGCCATGTAAATATTCATCTGCTGCAGGGATGGCGGTGTAGCCACTGGCCTGCATGGAAACGACTGGTCCAGTAAATCAGCCCAGTGACAAGTCAATGCTGAGGGACGAAAAAGCTCATGAAATGTAAATGCCACGTTACCGCAGGAAAACAAAGCACGGAGGGGGTGTTACTCCAAACATTTGCATGAGACGTGGAAAAAAGAGTCGCTGTTGTTGCTACTGCTGTTCTTGGTTGGCTGATGCCTATAAAAAAACTCAGTGAAATGACATGTGTGTATGCTGTGCAAGCCTCTAAAGAAATAATAATAGCTGACTATAAAGAACCTGACTCTCCTACAGGGGTTTCCACATGACCTGCAGGACTTCCTACAGGTCTCATGTGGAAGCATTTACCAGTAGGTGAATTAAATGTATGTAAATGGGAGCCATATTTGCTGTTGCATCTTGCATGCTCGAGTACAGGCTGCATGTTTAATCTGTCTGCTGAGATGTTTTTAGTTTGTTTTTTCAAATGATTCACGATAAGAATTGAGCTTTTAATGGTGTTTGCAAATAAAGTACAATTACTTTTACTATTTACAAGGCTGTTGCCAAAGTTTTACAAATACTTCAGAATCCAAATCTCCCAGAATTTGTTAAATATATTTTTTCCCGTTTAGTTTTCAGTCACATTTTCTGTACATTTTATTTCCCAACATGTCTAATAACGGTGTCCACAGTGGTACTGCCAAAATAAAAGGTCTTCTTTTATGATAAATCTTTCAAAATAAACATCTTATAATTTCTGCATTTACCATATTAAATTACATATATAAAATATATATTTAGGGAATCCAGTTAGCCATATCAGACATGAAACCATGTCTGGTGTTTACATGTCAGAGCCAACATTTCAAGGAAACTGTAGCAATTTAGAAACTTAAAAAAACAATGTCTTACTCCAGTTTAAATACATTTTTAGGGCAGTTTAAGAACTAAATATAAACATAAAATTGATTTTTGAAGTATAAGAAATGTGGTTTAAAAAGCTGTCTTCATTACTGTAAAGAGAGGTTTCACAGAATATACCCTGACATTTGCCCTACATGTGACAGATTTGACAGCCTTTTATACTTACTTACTGTATCATTTTGTCATATGGATAACTGTATATTTATTATATTGATCTGTTCTGTACATACAACAGCTTTTTCCTTATCCGCTGTGAGGGTCCTAAGGACAGAGGGATGTCATATGCTGTAACGCCCTCTGAGGCAAATTGTGATTTCTGATATTGGCCTTTATGAATAAAACTGAATTGAAATTGCACTGAATTACCAGACGACACACTACTCCACAGCTTTGCGCTATATGTTCGTAAGTTAAGACCTACTGGATCAATAACAGTTCAAACTAATATCTAAAATACTAAAAATTCTGCTACAACTACTCGTTATTATTCAAGGAATGTCTGATGATGTTAGAAAACTAAGCAGCAATGTTTTGTATCTTGCAGCCTCATCACTGCAAAAAACGTGTACCTCATGCATTGGAAACAGAAAGAAGCCCTAAGTGCAGAGATTTAGTGACGTTGCACACTATACTACACACACACACACAATAATATAATTTAAGAGGGTAAAATAAACCTAAAATAACACTGTGTTCATACAACTGTGTATTGTGTGGAGTGGATTTATGGAATGGGTTAGATGAGGGCAACACAGCTATGGAGCACTTTAAAAAGATGTACAGACTCAGTATATTCAGGAAGTATGGAGACAAAGAGGGGCTGGTTTATTTATTCATCTGAGGCTTGGTTGAGATGGGGTTTGTATATCTAATATCTAAGACTGTTGTTTATGTATCAATATTAATGGTTGTAAATAAGTTTGGGATACTTGTTGACAATTTCATTTTCAAATGAGACATGGTTAGTGAGAAGGGGGCAGGATTATATAAGTGTGCACTTCGGCCTGCTCCTTTTTGAGCATGTCTGTTGATGTTTTGTTTTAATCTTTTATTTTGCTCTCACTCACACACACACACACACACACACACACACACACACACACACACACACACACACACACACACACACATATTCATAGTTTTTACTAGTGTGTATAATTATATTAAAAGGAAATGGAACAGAGCATATTGCGATCCAATTGCAAGTATGTATTTGGATGCACAGTATGTGCTCATTCATATGGTTATATGTCAACACGCTAAACTAAAATGCATCTGAAGATAATAAATATGGTTTAAAGAGTGGACTTGCACTGTCAGTTACATTACTCTCTAAATTACGACTGCAAAAAGCATTCCAGCAATACTTAATAGATTAATAGTCATCCTCAATTTGTTTTAATAATCGACATGTTCTGTACTAATCTTTTCAACTAAAATTATTTCACAACTGTTTTGTTTTGTGATTCGGTACTTTTTAATGTCTCTGATCTGGTCTTTTAACCTGATCTGGTTTCCCAGAAGGACTCTATTAGTTCTTTGTTCTTATTTTCTAATATAGTCACACGCTGAATGTCTGTCTCCATCTTTATACAGGTTGTTGAACTGTGTAAACATCAGGGGAAAATGATGGAAATAAATTTTTCTTGACAAAGTCTGCACATGTTGGATCTTTATAAATATATCGCACTGATGCCGGCAAACAAAAGTAAGAGGGAAAAAAAAATCGCCGTTCAGCATGTCTCAGCAGTGCTGAGCAACATTTTGCTTTTCTGTCTGACATTACCGTCAAAACATGAAGCGAGTGAAACAAATTAATTGCTGTAATTTTCCCCCTGTCGTCGTCCCTGTTGTCACAACACTGTGCTGTGAGGTCAAAACAAAGACAGTAATTTCTGCCTAATTGTTCTAATTGTGCTAATCAATATGGGCATGTAAAAAATGCCTGGATGACATCAGTGAATACACACATCAGGGGGCTGCAGCATCCTGACAGCTAATCCACTTCTCTTCCCACAGTCATTATATCTAAAAGGCAGCGTTAAGACAAAAAGAAAATATGACTTTAATTATGATATAATTGAACATTTAAGGAGTTTGAAAGTGCTGCATGAGTAATAACACAAGTTCTTATCAGGATGCTGTTGCTTTACTTCACCGCTGTGTCATGTCTTTCTTCATTTACTCTCTGGCTGCTACTGTCTAGACATCAAGACACCCAAAACCTGTGCATGCGGATCTAAAACCGCCCAGTGCCTCATGTGCACTGGCTCCAGTTCAGCACCCAGCGCAATTCGTTAGGGGTTGAAAGTAATGACCCATGACTGGGAGGTGTTCTAACATGCGGTTTGTAAATCAATATAACATTAAAAGGAGCTGCTTTTATGTCTCTCACAACTCTGCAGCTCATGTTTTATAGGCTCTGTGGTGTTTAGAGCTCGAGCTAACCTCTTAGGTAAAGCTGTGAGCTGCGCAGATGAAAAAGAGTGTGTGAACTTTTCCCAGATTTGATTTCACTTTATGCAACTGGATATTACCAGCCAGTAATGCCTTAATACAGAGAGAGGAGACTCTGTGTGTTTGCGGCATTAACGTGTTTTGCCTCCTTTCCGCTGTAACACGCTGAGAAGTATGTTATCTTGAGAAATGTCCCGCTCTGCCTTGATCCCGGGGTCTTGTCCCAATAATTTTTTATCCCCAGCCTTTCAGGGATGAGACCACATCTGTCTCCGGTCACTATTTACACGCTCTTTCACCATAAAGTACTCCCAGTCACACATGCACACCCGGACAAACACACATTCACACACACACATCCTCCTCCTATCTCATGCCTAATTCAAACCTGCCTTATGAGTCCCCTGACAGATCCACACAGAGTCAGCTCAACACATGCACACAGACATTCAATCACTGGAAAGCAGCGCGGGCAACATATAAATCCATCTAGTAAAGCATCTTCCAGACCGTTCCCAATGCGAATGAGATGTCCCAAAGCCTTATCCTGTTATCTGGCCTCTGCAAAGGCAAGAATGTGATCTATGCCCCCCTAATTGTTGCAGGGGGAGGGTTTATTAGCACATTGTGGATAGGCTAAAAGGAGAAATAAATCCTGCGGCTTGTAGTTTGCTTATAACTTCCTGGATTGTAATCGCTGTTGCTTTGTTAGCCAAGAAAACCTTGTGTCTAGCATTACAGATACTGCCAAATAACACAGTTGGTGAAAAACAAGTCAAACCTTAAGATTTATTGTGCTATTGTGCTGTTTGACGTCTGTCTGAATGGCTGTCAGTCATTCCTTAGATTTCACCCTCTCTTTCTCTCTTCCTTACTGTCAATATAGAATATGTAGTTCACTATCAAGCCTGACCGGTCTTGGCAGGTCTGATGTCCGTGTCTGCTCTCTACAATAGCTGGTTAGCCATGTCTGACATCTGTGGCTCCCCACAGTCAGGGTGAATGCCAGGCTGAATAATGCACCAGGGCGGCACTGTTGGAGGAGGCACACGCCACTCTGCTCTGCCTCTTCTTGTTTGTGGATGTGTGACGTGCTGCAAACAATTCACCAAAAAAAAAAAAAACTTGAAATGTACTCAGGGATGAATTACTGTATGGCTTTAGTAACGTAAAGGTACACTACGCAGGATTGTTGTTGGCAAGTACGCTCGGCTATGCGTGTCTTGGCGCTGTGTCCCCTGGATGGCTGCTGCTTACAGTTTGGCACCTGGTTGCTACCTTTTTAGAAAGCACCAACCTCACCTGAGCCCTGCGTGGGTACACACCCATAAACGTCTCCACACAAATACTAATATCGAGCAACTGAATCCGTTAGTTGTAGGTTTAAGCCCAGTTCAGACCAAAGATTTGCAATGAGGCAAATTGAAACAGGCGACTAGTTGCAATGCAACATTCTAAAAACCTGCTGGTTCACACCAATGCAACTACATGAGGTGGCGTATCATCTCTATGCAACAACTCTCTGTACTTTCATTCTGATATGCAGCTTTTCAGGCCTATTTTGTGGCTGAATATAATTTGTAGCTTCTTAAAATATGAATGAGGGTAGTGATAGTGAGATACTGGCTACAGCTGCATTTGTAGTAGGGGGGAAACAGTGAAAAGCATAAAACAAGCATCAGATGGACTGTATTCATAAAAAATATGCCACAATAATATAAGTAAGCAGTGCCAATTAGTTAGCCAATGAGAGTGTGTGTCTGTGAGGGGGCAAACAGACCAATGGAGGATGGAAACAGAGGTCTCGCTAGGGACGGAGCACAAGCCGCACCAAGCGAACACGCCATCTGCGGTCAGTTTGACTTGAGTATTGGACTTCACTACCAGCCGACTGGCTGTAGAAACAGGTGACGTGCTTTACGTTCTTGAACCAGCTGCCATTGATTTGACCAGCTGAGCTGCAGGTGACACCATCAGCCTGCTTGAGTCGAGCTAAGACGGCCAGTTCACACCGCTGCAACTTTTCTCCACAACATTCTAGAACGGTTTTGTCTTGTTGGGAATCTTTGGTCTGAACTGGGCTTTAAATGTAACCTGTTTCACACTCGTCCTATTTCAGCTCTTAATCTTTTACCATGGACTGAATAAAAATAACAGATGTAGCCACCGTGACGTCACCCACTGGTTTGTCGACTCCTGTTTTGAAGGCTCGAGTTTGGCATTTTTCCTGACGCCATCTTGCATTTTAGAAGCCAGAAGTGACCAAATTTGGACAAGAGGGTGGATCTGAGTCCTCAGTGGTGACCCCCCAAAAACAGCCTGTCACTCAAAGCAGCCCTACACTTAAATATGCCTAAAATTTAGGAAAATCCTTCATAGTGTATCTTTAAAGTGGCTTTCATCAATAATTTTGTATTTTCAATGGATCACTTGTACTTGTATGTGAAAGACCGCCCTTGTACCCAACCCTACAGTTCTCCTCAGCTCTATGGACTGTTTTAGTGTCTTTCAGCTCATTGTTTTGGTCGCACAGCCTCCAGACTCTACTGCTTTGGTTCACTTTGCTTTCATCAGCACTGTTTCTGGCCACAGCAGGCAGCTGTTCTCCCTGAAGAGACTGTAAACACTGACGTTATGCTGTCTACCCAGTGCCAAATAGCATGACACTAAAGCTAATGGCTAAAAAGCCAGATATCTCCCTCATCTCCTTGGTGGGGAGCAAAACTAAAAAGCTAAAATGAGAGTGAATATTTCTCTGAATATACTCCAAATGAATGAAAAAGTTGTTGGATGTATTTGCAAACATGTTCCCCATATGAACGTAGAAGGTAATAATGTGTCAGAGCTGTGTTTACAGTTTGTTTCCTCTGCTCCAATGTGGCACAAAAAAAATCAGTTACTGCAGCTTTAAGAAATTTAACATTTTGTTATTGTTTTTTTAACCAAAATGCGTTGTTGCCACTGTAATTGCAAAAGAAAAAAAAACTAAAATTCAAATACGATAACAACCCCTAACTAAATCCAATAAATAAAGTCTGTAAATCTTCAGTCCCGCCGCCTGCTCAGAGTAAACAAAACACCATTTTGACCTAAAAGAGTCTGTTTGCCGCCATCAATCCGTCAGACAGAATTTACGTACCAAACACCGAGCACACGAGTTTCTTACACACTCTGATGCCGTGTTGGTGCGTCTGTCAGAGAGGAAGAATAATCTCTGCCCTTCCCTCCACTGCAGGCTGCTGGCCCCTGGCTGACCCCCGGGCCAGGGGCTGGGGTGTTAATGTTCACCCTCACCAGGGTCACACCCAGCATGTTTATTTTATGACACAGGAGAAGGGACCTCAGAGGGGAGTGTGGCCTCAGCACATTGACCCCCACACACCCGATAGAAAAGAAGGCTACTGAGTTGTAAAGGCCTTTTCTTATGCCCCACTCATGCAGCCACACTGGGCTGATGCTGCTGTGGGGATGTATGGGTAGATTAGTCAGTAGGTTGCTGTCAAGAGTGTAGGTTCGTCTTCTTTCTGTCTTATGGCAGATTTCAGCTGTTGCATTGAGAACTGTTGCATCTGCAGTTTGTGTCATGTTCTAGCAGTTTGTCAAAATAGGATAAAAGTCCTCTGCTACTTCCGAGCTTTTACTGGCAGGGACAAATGCACATGTTGTAAATACTAAGGGTGACATGTTCCCAAAATCAACCCAAAACCTACGTCTATCACTGCTGCAGGCATGTCTCCTCAGAATTACATTTGTGCATGATTACATCGTGGTGACAATGTAATCCCTGCCTGGATTGTGTTCAGAAACAATGTTTCTTTGAGTTATTTAAACACTTTGTTTTGTGTAGCACATTGGATTTGCAGGGAGGTGGTCGGACATACAAAGTGCCGCACTGTGACATCAGAATCTCTAGGTCATGTCCAGACTCCACAGTCCTAATGCTAACCTAACGACACCCTGGTTCCAGCTCCAGCTCCAGTTTTGGACGTTCCGGGATAGGTTGTTAATGTGCGCTCGTTACTTGCATTGTGTCTTTTCAAAATAAACTTCTGTTTTCGTAGGAAATGTACTGTTTTCCTTCGTTAAATGTCTACAGTCTGTTTTCAAAATAAACTTAGACCGTAGGTTAAAAACTTTATATTTAGGTTTATCTCCTTAGATTTAGGCAACAAAAGCACATGGTTCGGTTAAGAAAAACGCATCATGGGGCACCCACACTTACTCACCTGATAGAGCCAGCACCCCATGCACAAAGGCTGTGTCCTTGCTGCAGGGGTGGAGGGTCCTATCAAATAAAGGCAAAAGCCCCTGAAAATATCTTTAAAACACAAGAAAAATTATGGTTTGGCTTTAAATAAGTATGTTTCTTACTAAAATAATGTAACGTCACATACATGACATGCCTCACTACTGTAGTTGCTACACAAATTAGCACACTACAGGCAGGAAATGAACATCTGTCTCTCGGGTGAAAGTCTGGACTTGGACCCATCCATCTCCCCTCCCACCCACTCTATGCTGACTTTCTTGCTCTTTATGCTACAGCAGTTGCTCAAAAAATGCCGCAACACGGTTAGTCTAATACAGCCGCTTATGGGTGCCTCACAGTGGCGTAAGGTAGTTATGATGGGCCCCAGTGCACCCTGGTTACTAGTTATGCATGTTTGGAAGTATTAGGTGTACATACATATACTTTGTCTTATGTCTTACTGCTGCGTTTATGTTATATCCACTTGCAGATGTGCCCAGCTTGTCAGTCTTGAGAGGTTTTGCACCTAAACTAGCTACTGTACGGTATTTTCTCTCTACATGATTAAACAGCGACCTGATATTGGACAACATCAACATACATGTCACCTAGCTATCATTATTACATATCTGTATATGACAAAAACTACAAAAAAAAAAGGAAATTGTTATTTTAGCTAAATAGTTTTTATCATAAAATTATAGTTTTTTTGTAGTTTATGTAGAATGAGCTTATAATTTTATCAAAGATTGATACTATTTTACAAAACCATGATGGAGGTGGGTTTGCCTTTTTTGCAGGCGTATTCCCCGGTGGCATCGGGCCCCTCCACCCCACGGGCGCCAGTGCAAACACATCGCCTGCACTGTCTATATTTACGCCCTGGGTGCCTTGTGCGTCAGTTTTTGATGAGTTGGGCATAAGACTGGTTTGGTCACTTAGGAACATTTCCTCGTTATTAATAGAAAACTACGAAGAAATTTGCTTGCCATTACAATATATTCCCTCAAATATACAGTATTTGCTGTTTCAAGTTGTATATAAATTAATGGTGGGAATCGCCAGAGGCCCCACAATATGATATTGTCTCAATACTTCAGTGACGATACAATGTTATTGTCATTTGTGATTATTTTGATAACATATATTGTGATTTATTTGCTTTTTTCAACTGCAAATTACGTCCCCAAAAGACAAATTATTTCAGCATCAGTTTTCTTTGATAAGATAGAGTTTTCAGTCCGTTTATTCCCCTTCAATAATTGTAGTGTTGTATCTAGTGGATGAAATAGCAATTGATTATTATTATTCAATATGAATGTGATACAATATTTCTAGGAGACATGGCTGGTTACTGGACTAGATTCACCTCTACGATAGCTTCAAAAATCCCAGCACAACAGCCACTGCCGTACATTTTCCCACAGATTTCCCAAAGTTTGGCATGATATTGCTTCAGAATTAGACTCAGTGTTTACTTTTCCACTGTGGACTCATTTCAGTTCACTTCATTTTAATACAATTCAAATCTTTATTGTTCCTTATGGGAAATTTGGTTTGCAAGCAGAGTCTAAAAAAAACACAACAAACCATCGTATTTCACACTATGCAAACGTGCGCCAAAGACCGTCAGTGCTGTTGAGGTACACACCAGAGCTGCTTTGCATTTGCAGTCATGCTCTAAGAAGAAATCAAAACAAGAGAACAATGAGAAATTTTATAGTTGATCAAATTGACATTTGCTCAAAGCCTCCTGTAGCAGTCTGCATACTTTCCCTCCACACAGGCATCAACATCATCAGAGTTCCCGTTGTGGCGAAAATGTTTGTGTAAATGCACATTTGCATTTGTTTGAACACAAATGTAAATGTGTGTGTGTGTGTGTGTGCGCGCGCGTGCGTGCATGTGTGTGTGTGGCAGTATTGTGCACACATCACTCGGGAGAGAATCCGCCGGCCACATTTCCAATTCCGCTCAATTTCAGCAAGAATCTCAGTAATCCCGCTGAAGAGCCGCAGTTCTCCCACAGTGACATCCCATAATGGCACTAACACCAGAGTGGTGGGCACCCAGTTACGACTCCCAGGCTCCATTCGGTGCACGTTCCCAATCCCCCAACCTGTCTGTATGCAAACAGAGCCCCCTCAGAGGAGAACACTGATCTGGCAGCCTTTCACTGAGCCCTGTGTAGACATATTTAATGCCTCAATAACCACTGCTTAAGACAGAGTGATGAACGCCAGGGGCTTTCATTACCACCAGAAGTTTATCCGTGTGTGTGTGAGTGTGAGAGTGTGTAAGAGAGGGAGAGACTACAGTATGTACCTAAATAAGCGTTCCACTGTCATTTACCCATTGGGAATGTCAAGCTGATGCTGTTTTAGGAAAAAGAATACATGTGGCCCAGTCTCTGTTGCACCAGGAGCATGTGGTTTGCTGATTTTCTCTTCACACAGCTAACCTGTTGGAGATGGCGCTAATCTGTCTGTCAGCACTACAAATTTATTTTGTGCTTAACATTTTACAGCTTGTAGGTAGCAGAGGTGTGAGAACGTGTAAAAGTCAAGGTGACTGAGGTCATCAAGTGATCAAGGAATCAAATAAAAGCAGTTACAAACAGTGACAAACCTCACACATTCAAAATTAGTCTATCCTTATTATTATCATTATTATTAAATTTGGTCATTTGGTCATCTTCTCTTTTTCTAATGCTCTTTTCATGCACTCCAATCCACCATACCCAGCAATGCTCTAGTCCTAACTGTAATAGTCACTTTGATGGCGACGAAATCCGGCGCTTAGGCAATGACTTGTGGCTTCAGACACTGATGAAAAGCTGTCACTTAACGTTGCCATGATATGCGGCTGGTCGCTGTTATAGTTTAATGGTGCTCGGCAGCATCGAAGGAAACACGGCCAGGACATGAACGAAAGTTAAGGCAACGAATGTCCGAGTGGGGCAGGGTGGTGGTGGATGGGTCCAACAAACACTGACTTTCACCCAGGAGATCGGTGTTCATGTCCAGTAAGATAATTAAGCCAAAACCTGTTCTTTTTTCCTAAACCTAACCTTTTGTTGCCTAAAACCAGTCATGTGCGTGTATTAAAGGCAAAAAAACCCCAACATAAATCTGCGGTGTTTTACCGACATAATGTGTTTATTTTGAAAGAGACTGTGTGTAAACGGTAAATTTTCTGTGAAAACAGAAGTTAAAAGAAGACAATGCAAGTAACAGGCAGAACTTGACACGGTGTCCCAGAACGTCAACAACCAACGCACCCAGGGTACCTTGCACGTGGACAGCCCATAACCAAATGTCGCTATGTGGTGAGGTCAGACAGAGAATGTGTTTTTGCCATCAATCTGAAAAAGACGATATTCCTACTAAGCTGTTTACGTGGCTAATGAAAATGAACATTACACTAATATTCCCATTTACATGCAGCCGCGCCATGTTCTAACATGGCATTCATCACATCCAAATATGGAAAAGTTCTTTGCATCAAAATACGTTTTCTTTAAAGTCTTCCACCAGTGGCAGAATTCTTTCACCATGTGAACACAACCTCCCTCTTTCATTCCTTCACCACCTTCTTGAAAAGGTTGCCGTTGCAATATTTGTGCAAAACCAAAAACCTGTTGTTATCCAAGTCATAATGTTTAAACGTAAGTGCAAGTTGGTTTGTGTACAACGTATCCATGACAATGCACAGAGATGACCGTAAACAGACAAAAGGCCGTGAGTCCCAAAATGTGGTAAAAATCCAAACTGAGAAGCACATTTCGTTTGAGCTGTATACATGTCCAAACAATGCTATTGAAACCCAGATAACACCGACATATCCCACCAACACGTTCTCACTCCGACCTCGTCACATACCAACGTTTGGTCATGGTCCAGATATGATGTGGAAGGTACCCTGGGTGTGTTGGTTGTTGATGTTCTGGGACACCGTATGAAGTTCTGCCTGTTACATGTATTGTCTTCTTTCAAAATAAACGCAATACGTTGGTTCAACACTGTGAATTGTCTTTTTTTTTTTGTCTCAACAACTAACGCACGTGGTTGGGTTTAGAAAAACGAACAGGGTTTGGCTTTATAATCTTACAGGACGCGAACACTGCTCTACTGGGTAAGAGTTGGACTTTGTTGGACCCATCCACCACCCCTCCCACACGCCTCACTCAGACTTTTGTCACCTTAACTTTAGTTTGTGTCCCGCCACATTACCCCCAGCCAACAGG